>NC_143151.1:26376444-26552552 GCF_041381405.1 Jatropha curcas
GCAGCACCAGAGCCATTATCTAATTTCCCATTCTTGTTTCCATCATCAATTTCCATTGATTGTTTCTCAGATGAGGAATTTGACCTCCACATTCCAAGTGAAACCTTTTGTAAATCATGACTCAAAAGTGTGTAAAACTCTAAAGTAGGACCCAACCCAGTGCCGACTTCGCCAAAATATTCTACTTCAAGTACAGCCTTCTGACTAGAATACATCTCCATCACTTTCGCAGCAGAATCCAAAATGCGGTTTCGAGAAACACGAACTTTTTGGCGTTGTAATCTTCCAACCCTCACCTCTCTTTCATTTGCTGATCCATGACCATCAGCACCCTGCTGCTGCTGAAGGCGATACAATGCACGAGACAATCCAAAAGCAGTTGAATAGAAGTACTGCCTCCGGATCTCAAAAGGGAACAAAAACGGACACGCCTTGGTTAACTGGTAACACCATGATGGAAGACTTCCACTGCATAATGCAAGGGCATCCTGAATTTGCCGAGCTAATTTAGGAGTGAGCTTGCTGTTAATAAATTCTTCAGCAGAAACCCTACTACCAGTAACATTAAGCTCATCCAAACTTGAGATTTTCCCCTCAGCAAAATTTTCTGAAACCAACTGGGCTCTGAGACGTGACGCCAGCTGGTTCAAGCCCTCCAGTACACGCAACAGTGCCAATATACTATAAGTAGGATTAGATTTCTCCAAATCACAAGGAAGTTCCCCTTGCAAGATACTATCTAAAAGTGACATACGATGCAATTGAATGTCAGAGTTCAAATTGGGAGAACCAGTTTTTGCTGTTTTTGTTGTCATCGTCGAACTTGAACCCCCAATGGACACCCTATCAGCCTGGCCATCTGCCCTTTGGTAAGTAATGGTATATATATCACTCCAGAGCCTGCTGCCATCACTGGAGATGAAATCACTGCCAGCATACCTGTCATCATCATCCTCCTCCAGCACAAGCTGCCGTTGAATAGCCTGATAGATTGTCAAATGCCTATTTAGCTGCTTCCCACCAGCAGTAAAGATTAACTTCGGGGGATCATTTGAGCCACCAAATAGTGGTCGTCCTTGGCGATCTCTGCCTCCTCTGATACCTCTACCATTAGCGGTCCCAAGACCAGCCATAGCAGCAGCAGCAAATGACATAGCACCCCTCGAACCATAAGAGCTACCACCCCTAAAGTCAGTAGAATCTGAGCCCCTAACAGCAGCTGCTCTGCTGCTAGAGCCAGAAGCAGGATTAGTTTGGCTATCACTTGTTGCTGGTGCACCACTGCTATCCTCAGGTGCATCACCCAACTTCACATCATGTACTTTGTCAGGCATGCAAACAGGTAGAGAATCATCTCTAAGGACCTGGGGGGAGGAAATAAACAACAAATAAACTGGTCAGGGAAAATTGTAAAAATGAAACTCACATTGAACATTCTGGTTATCAGTGGCAGCATTTATTTCACAGAAGTGAAAAAAAAAATGATTGAACAA
Organism: Jatropha curcas; assembly: GCF_041381405.1. Taxonomy (NCBI): domain Eukaryota; kingdom Viridiplantae; phylum Streptophyta; class Magnoliopsida; order Malpighiales; family Euphorbiaceae; genus Jatropha; species Jatropha curcas. Next base: position 26,377,938 of record NC_143151.1, read on the forward strand.
AAATAAATTCTGTAAAACAATAACCATAAATGATCCGATAATACTATTTTCATGAGATCCCCCACAGAAATCCCTCTTTCATATCTAGCCTCTGATGCTATTCCAATCTACACCTAGTCTAGAATATGTATGCCATCAAAAACTAATTATAAATATCATCCAAAAAATTGTTAAGACATCATACATGTGTCCCACGTGAACTGTAGCAATATCTACCATGTGATTGTCTGAGTTGTTTTCGAACAAGTTACATATGATTTAGTAACATTCAAAAATTATTAATATGTACACAACTATCGACTTATTAACAAGTACTGTTAATAATTATAGCTCAGCCAACAAAATATAACTTGTTCTTAAACAAAATATCAATTCTTCACTGGAAAATATTCCTTTACTTGACATGATAAACCATATAGAAATCACATATAATGAACAAAAATCCAGATTCAGTTATATAAAAATCAGGATCCATATTTCATTTTATAATACAACTAAGCAATGGAACAGGAAACACTACCTAACAATCAAACTTTCATAACAGTTACTACAGTTGGAACCATATTCAATAATAAAAATAATCTAAAAAAATACTAATAAAAATAATCTAAAAAATATTGTGGGGTATGCGTAATGTAATATATTTTTGTACTTTATGTACAACTATCTATCTGCACATGTTTATCAAAAGTAAGAAAATTCCAAATTCCCTTAGTCATAATAATACTAGTGCCATAACAAAATAGTTCTAGTTTTGTTGAGCCCTTCCATATTGCCAACAAAAGCCAACTTATATCGTGTCCGCATATACATAGGGAGAAGGAGATAGAAGAAGAGAAAAAAGAGAGGCAAGCAGTGGAGAAGAATAAGATAAGCAAAAGGAAAAAGAGTAAACATATATTTCCATAAGGGATTCAGAGGATTACATCTTCGTGATCATCGTCTTCATCATCAGAGATATCATCATCTTCGATCACCAGTGCATCATCAATCTCAACCGGAGATATATCCAATTCCTCATCCTACAATAAAGCAAAAGCAAAATAATGGAAAGGTAAGCCAACACAAAATTATAAAGTTAAGGGGAATAGGAAACATGAGAAAGCTTCAAATATTAGCAGGATTCTCCAACAAATAAATTGACTTACTAAAGGTAGCTCAACCCAATTTATGAACTTTATCCACCAAAATATAAATCAAAGACATATAAAAGTATCCTGTTCTATACCAAACAGACTTGTTGTCATGCACATCTACAAACCCTAAATAATTCCAACCACAAAGAACTTTGAATCAACAGCCTCAATACTAATTCTTCTCTTACTATCGCACCATGAATTTGTAAATACATAAAAAAGAGCGTAAAAACTGCAGAATGAGATACCAACTTTCAAAAAAACAGAAGCCCCCTTGCCATGTTTATTCCTTCTTATTTATTTATTCTTTAAAGAGAAGACTTCAACCTTATCTCAGTCAAAATATTAGAAATCCAGTATATTAAGATATTAACATCCCAACATCTCTTGGAAAACAATGAAATTGGAAAAAGCTAAAAATTTATGCCTTTTAATTCTATCAAGCATATTAAAAGTAAATTTATGATATCTTGCTATTGGAGAAAACATAATAAACCGAATTTAGCAAGTTAAAAACAGATTTTGAATATATCATCATGATCATAACAATTTTCACACTCCATTGTAATATTAACATCCCAACATCTCTTGGAAAACAATGAAATTGGAAAAGCTAAAAATTTTCCACTTCTTATGCCTTTTAATTCTATCAAGCATATTAAAAGTAAATTTATGAAATCCTGCTACTGGAGAAAACATAATAAACCAAATTTAGCAAGTTAAAAACATATTTTGAATATATCATCATGACTATAACATTTTTCATACACCATTATAATATAACATACCTCAGAACTAGAATCCCCGTTCACTGATTTCATCTGTGCATCTTTATCTAAGGCTGCTCTTCTGCGAGCAGCATTCCTCGTTTGAGGTCCTTTTGCTTCCTCCTGGGCAGGCTTCAAGACAGCTTTCCCCTTTCCCTTCGAGGAGCTTGTGCTTTTCTCCGGTACAGGTTCTTTTCTAGCTGCATCACCTATATTAACAGATGATCTGGATCTAGAAGAATGACGACGAGTGTTTGATGGAGTGGAGGTAGATGGAGATGATCCACCAGCTCCAGCAGGGGTGGTCCCAGATTCAGAGTTCCCCACAGATGCTGTGAGCTTTTGACCGGATTCACCTCTCTGAACTCGAGGCCAAAGAAATTCTTCAACTGCTGCTAAACTTGCTAATGGATCAATAAGAACCACATTTGAAGAATAATCACGGAGAGATTTTTCTCCTTGGGCTCGGCATAGACGCAACTTAAAAGGTTGAGACAAGGCACTTAGTCCAGAAGAGAGACGAGCACTTCCACTGGATGACCTAGATGAATGGCTTAAAACAACAGGAAAACGTTCTAAGGATGACAAAGCATTTTGAAGTTTCTGAACCAAGACAGTCATAGGAGCTGCAGCACTCCCTTGATCAATACTTGAAGGAAGTGCAAGAGAAACAAATAACTTAAATCTTCTAAGAGCCTGTTGACGAAGCTTGGACAGATTAGCTTCTGAAATTCTCTCCTTGGAAAAGTAACCACAAGAAAAATAATTCAGCAAGGCTGCTACAACCCCACTGCCAATAAACTCAAAAGTGGATACACCATCCCCTTTACTTAGTTCTGTGAGCATCTCAGATATCACACCAATCAAATACTCTTCTTTATTAGCAAAATTTTCAACTGCACGAGAACCAGAAGCTTTAGATTTGCCTTTTGATTTAGTCTTTTGGTCATCAACACCAACATTCAACTTCGTACAAAGATTCTTTAGCTGTAAAAGATCATCAGTAACTCCAACCTCAGAAGCCCCAGGATCAGATGGAAAATACTTGTCTTTGAAATTCTTAGCACATGCACTCACTGCCATGCGAAGACTTGAATTAACTGTAGGTATTTCAATAGAACTTGGAGGTGACCCAGCAATTGTTGGAATAGGATTTTTGGATTCTTCAGATGAATTTCCTTCAGAAATTGAGTTACCACTGCGACGTTTATAACGCCTAGAACGAGATGACGTTCCAGATACATAATCATTGTCCTTGTCAGCTGAAGATACTTGGGTAGGAGTCGTATTTGGATTTCCAGCCAGCACAAGTTGATCTACAGCATGAACCACACCCTCTCTAACAAACATCTTGGAGAAAGTTCCAGGAAGCTTTTCCATAAGAATTTCAGCAATTTGGAGGGCAGGAACCAAGACATGAGGATCTTTCCATGCTAAGACACCAGCCAGGAAACTACGGGACAGATAATACATTTAAATAATCATACAAATTTCTATATTAATAGTAGCACGAGATCGCGCATAGATAAGACTGAGTACCTAGATATGTTTGTAGCACTCAATAAAGACTGAATCATCTCTGCACTGCCAAAATACATCAACTTTCCAATGACTGAAAGACATTTGTGGCGAACAGGGCTGTTCACACTGGAACCATATATCTGCCAGAAAAGGCTATAATTATCAGCTGAGGAAAAGCAAGAACCTAAATGACTTCTAGCCCAAGAAAACTAACCTGTATCAAAACAGGGAGAAGATCCATTCCAAATTGCTGTAGAAGCTCTGGCTGATCCTTCAATAATTTCTCTCGAGCTGAAACCTCCGGAAGATTTCCATTTAGATCATCTTGCTTTCCAGAACTGCTCGAAGGCAACTTCTTTACAACAGGTCCTTTCACAAATATGTTGGAGCTGGCAGGGAGGGAGATAGTTCCTTGTGGAAGTGGCGGGAGAAGCTCATTTGCTAGGTTGACAATCTCAAAAATCTATCCAATGCAATAAAAGTCAGATTGAGAAGAGAAGGCAGTAAAATAGCCAACTTTTCATGCAAAATTTAATAAAGATATGAGAAATACCATATTGATTGTATGGAGAAAAGAAAGGGAGTGGAAGGGGAAGGACAAGTAAGCAGAAACTCAACTTACATGAGGAAGAAAACCTAAATAACAAGTCCTATACTAAATGGTCTCGACAAATAAATCTAAAGATCAGAAATAATTAGAAGTATGTTTTATCAGCTCAAATTTACAAGTAATGAAGGAACTCCATAGCAAAATGGAAAGAACAGTCATACACATGCCTCCATCGACTAAAGGCCATTATATAACAGATGCTACATCTTTTTTAAGTTTTTCTCACTCTAGAAGCCAGTAACATAGCTCAAGAGAGTCAGTCTTCGCTTGGTGCAGGAATGGGAACATCAGACTCACCAATAAGCATATTACAAAGAAAAGGCTATCTAAAGTGTTCAACTACAAAAAGTCAGAACATAAGCCACCTATTTTTCCTTGAGTTATGAATTATTGGTAGAGGGATTATATACAATACAGAATGTAATCTCCATAACGTGTGTTAATATTCAAACCAAGTTACTTAAGTGCAGTTCAAGCTTTCACAATTTTCAATTATAAACTAGGGAGAAGAAGCAGTAAGCACCTGCTCTGCTGGTCTACTTAGAGCTGGAGGAACTGATGAGTTAGCAGATAATCCAGAACCTGATAGTATATCTTTAAGAATGCCACTTATGCCAAGAAGTAGCAAAGTTTTTGCTCCAAGAGGAGACCCACTTGCAAACGTGGATAGTAGTCGGATTAATCCCTGCATGCCTCAAAATCAGACTAGCAGCCTCAAAATTCAGAAGTACTAAACTCATATCAAAAGATATCTTTACCGTGTAAGTAGGCGGGCTAAGAGATGCCTGTCCACCTCCAGAATTACTAGTGGAAATGAGAGAGGCAGCTTGTGTGACCAGTCCATGATTACAAAGTTCATCCAATTTGTCGGGTGATGACGCAAAGGCTTCAGCAATTCGGGTCAAACAGACAGAAGCATGCTCCAATACCTTCAATCATTAACACAAATTTCATTTTTTCCAAAGGAGAAGACAGAAAGGAGCTTGTTGAGAAAATAGCAACCATACCTTTGCATCATGGTACTGAAGAAGATTGGTCAACAGAGGAACTGCTTCCATCACAAAGTCTGCCGCATCTGAAGGAAGTTTCTTGCACATATTTGCAGCAGTAGATAATGCTACCCGCTAATGAAATAAAAAGAAATACGAAATCCAATAAGAATACAAGACCTTTCACAATGTTAAAGCCCCTCACGTTCAACATGAACTCAATCCTAGGAAAGTAACTAGAAATCAGTTACCTGGACTCCAGTGGAGAAGAAATCCAGATAAGAAAGCACTGCCATAAGAGCACCAGCTCGCAGACATGCAGTAGGGTGCTCCTGAGATATCTTTTTCAGCGCTTGCAAGGACTGTTTCCATCAGAAAAACCACAATTCAATAACATAACAAAACAATAAACTCACAACAATGTGCTGATAAGATGCAATTACAGCCAGTAATAAGCAAAACAACTAGTAACTTAAAATATCTAGATACAAAACGGATGCTTATAAGAACAACTAACCTGTTCAGCCAAGTCCATATATTCAATGGTAAGCAACCTAGCAACAAAGCACGAAACAGCACCATAATGCACAACAGCTGCACAGGATGAAGGCAACACATCACATAAATGTGTAATTGCCCTCGCAGCAAGCAGCATTATATCCGGATTACTCTCATGGTTCAACAACCCAACAAGCACAGGCACAAATGAATCGACGGAGAAAGTACTCAAGGACTCCTCAGTTCCAATCGACAGCATTTCACAAAGCTGGGTTAAAGCCTCAACCTGTTTCCCTTCCTCTCCATCAGCTCGCAATCCCGATAATATCTTCTTCAACCTACTGGATTGATGAGAGGATGAAGCAGACGGCATTCCTGATGAAGGTAAAAGATCATCAAGACCAGCACCAAGCTTCCGCAATAAGCCTTGAAGAGCACTGCTTGCTGATGTTAAATTCTGATGGAAAGTACCAATACCACCTCCTTCACTATCGTTGTCATCATCGTCGTTTGGATTTATATTTCCAGATTCCATATTTAACCCTAAACTCTCTCTTTCCCTATTGTCACGAACCCTAACCTCGTGTTCCTTCTCCTTGCCTTTATCGGAAGATTCGTTTTTGCTACGACGAGAACGAGACGATGATGATTCAACGGGAGTGGTAGGGTCCATGAGCGGCGCAGGATGAGCGCGAGTAGGGCGAGTGCGGACGGTGGTGGTGGCGGCGGCAGCGGCAGTGGTGGAGGTGGAAGAAGAAGTTGTAGTAGCAGTGGCGGCAGAAAGGCGGGAGCGTTTTTGAGAACGAGTTGTAGGACCGGAGGAGGAAGATGAAGGGGCTGTTGAGGAGGCCTCCGCCCGCTTCCGGCTCCGAGTTTCCATACAAGAACTAAACCGCCCCGATTAAATCCGTGGTCGCGATCACGCGGCACCGGATCGGGATATAATTTTCTGCATCTGAGCACAAGATAATTAAAAAAAAAACCCTTAAAATTCAGAAAAAAAAAGAATAATTTATTTATATACAAATAGATAAATATAAATATATACTGTTTGTTTGTGTTGAAATTGAGCAATCCAGAGGAAGAAAGAAAGAAAGAATCAGAAACCTTATATACAATTGAAAGAGAAATGAGGGATTTTTGTGCAATTAGGGATTTGTGTGCAAACCAAACAGTGAGGAAGAGAAACCCTAAGGTGGGGAAGAGAATAAAGATGAGAAATGAGTGTGGACTTTTTATATGTGTTGTTGATGATACTGAGAAGAAAGAGATTTTATATTTATATTTTTCTTTGGTCTCTTTTCCGCAGTCGGATTTTGTTTCTATAATTTTTTTTTTTTTTTTGGTTGCGGGAGCGGAAGCGGTGAATGCTTCTCCGTTTGGTCCGTCCACATCGGGTAACAGGTTTAAGGGCATAATTTGCCAATCACTTGTGCAACTAATAATCGAAGTAATACTTTTTAGAGAAATTAATTATTCTGAAATATGACGAAATTATTTAAATAATTTATTGATTTTGGATGAATATTCAGCGCATTTCTCATGAAATTATTTAAATAGTCTTTCTATCTAAATTTTGAGGATTTTTTTCGTCCAATAGTGGAAAAAGTAGAAGAGAGATGAGAGAAAATTTATGAAATTGACAAACTTACCCTTCTCTTTTTCCTATTTGGCGACACTTTTCCCTTCTCTTCTTTTTCTTATTTGGCAAAGCTTTGACTTCCCCACAAACGCTCTAGCTACTTCCTTTACATGGTCACTACACAACTCACCGTCCAAATGGACAAAAACAAATTATGATCAAGCTAAATCTAAATCTCGTTCCTAATAATTTTAGGCAATAACCAGATTTGTTGCGATATGAACAAAACGACCTCAAAGACTAAGTACAACTTTCTCCTCTTAATTGTGCATATTAACACGATAAACACAAATTCAAGCACAAGGAAGTCATAAGCAAGAAAATAGAGCAAAGAATTATAACATTCATTCAAGATTGGTATATCGTGATCGGATGGCGTCACGGCTCTCACCCAAAACATCACCTAATTTGTAGATCATTGTCTCAAACAAAACAAATAAAGCTTCTTCATAAACACTTCCCATCAGCAGCAAGGGCCGCGATTTCACCTCTCTATCATCCGCCATGGTCTGCACTGGCACATAGAAAACCATGTTGGCATGTTTCACACGCAATCGCGTTTCAGGCAAAAGTAGAACTCTAGCACTGTTTCATTGTGCAATCCATCAGTAAAATATGTCAACATCAATCCAAAACCAAATCCAATCCACCATGTGGCAGTAGTGTATCATGCAAAAACAAATTAAAAGGAAAACGCAACCACACAAAAAGAGTGATGTCGCTAGTGTGTAGCACAAAGAGCAGCGACAACTTTGGTATTGGCTATGGCCTTTCTGCATGTTTAGAGGGTTTGTAATGTCGACTAGTATGGAAAGAGAGGGCTAGTGTGGGAAGCTTAGCGGTGGTGGAGAAGATGGCAGGGTGGGGTTGATGGTGAAGGTGGCGGAGAGGGAGAGAAGGTTTGTGGCTTTCATATTGTCCTGGGGTGTTTAAGTCATTCCCTTATGACTTAACAGAAAAAAACCCTCAAAATTGAACGGAGGGGCTACCTAGAGTGACAGATGCAAACGTCAAAGATGCATTAGATATTCGTCCAAAATGAATGGACTATTTAAATAATTTCGTCATACCTCATGGACTAAATAATTAATTTCTATACTTTTTATTTTGTTTAATTACAAGAGTACCAAATACAAGTGTTCATCCAATCACCCTAATCGATCTAAATTGATTCAAAGCCGCAGTTTTTTAATAACTGATGGTTTAGTTCGATTTTTTATAAATTAAAAAATCGAAATTTTGGTTTAGTGCATATATATATATATATATATATATATATATATATATATATATATATATATATATATATATATATTGGATAGCTAATAAACAATAAGTCAATATTAATAGGTAAATTATACAATTATCTGACAAAAAAATTCAAATGTTAAATACTAGTATATATTATGTGCAAATTATATTATATATAAGTAAAAGTATAGTTTTACTTGATTGTTTTTAGTACTAAATATAAAATAAGTCAAATTTTAAATTTTATATTTATAAAATGTTTAATTAACGTTTTATTAAATATATTAATATTTTTTTTACCATACTCAGAATAAATATATAAAAAAATTAATTTAAAAAATTTTGAATTATTTAAATCATATGTATTTTATGTCATAGTTTGTATTAATATATTTTTTTTCTATTTAATTACATAATCTTAATCTTTTTTTTCTTGTTAACTAGATGAATGAGAATTGTTTAATTTTCTTATTTCAAACCGCTCAAACCATCAAACTGAATCAAGTAAATCAAAATGTCACTAAGATCTAGTTTAGCTTGAAAATTTTGATGGTTTAGTTTAGTTTTAATATTTTTTAAACTGACACATTAGATTTAGTTCAATTATTGTATTTAAACTGATCCTCGAACAACCCTAGTACCAAATACCAATAGTTCAAAAATATTCCAAAAAAATATTTCAAAAATATAATTATAGACTAAATATAAATGATTCAAAAATATGAAATTTACTTTAAATAAATTTTAAGGAATTCAATTGGACTTTTTTACTAAATATTTAATTGAAGGCTAAACTATAAAATTACCTCCAAGTATGCGACTTCTTACAAAATCAACCTAAAACAATCTTGTATCTCGGGCATTCCATTTAAAAACTTAGATATATTGACAGTCTAGTGTAATTTTTAAGCTATAAAAATGACTAAATTGATATTTTATGCGGAACCCACTGATTTACCTTAGATTAGTTTAACCCAAGAACCAAAAATTCACCATTTTGGTATAGTTTCATCTAACTGAAAACCCTCTCAAACCGATGCCCAGAAATCTAACTTGGTGCTTGTTCTCTCTCTCGTTCTCCATCTACTGCTTCTCTCCATCGCCCAGAAAGCATACACGTGTCCAGATTTGGCCATTATTTGATCAGTTTATTTGACGTCTCTTCTTGTTTCATTGGTTTCACCCCTAAGACGGGGAGTTTGAACATTTCAATGCAATTTCTTATGGTACATTTTTTAAACTAGGCTTATATATGTTTTGTAAATTGATCTTGATGAAAGTTTACAATAAGTAAGAAATATTAAAGATAAACTTGTTGCATGTTGTGAGTAATACCGAACTGTTTGAAAATGCTCATGACTAAGTCCACCATCTTATCTTTGATTTAGTCTTCCTTATTCTTAGTTTTCATTAGCTGGTTTTCTGTGATTATATTTTTCATATTCTAGTTATTTATTGTTGAGAATGTCTTGTAACTCTGATTGAGTATACTGCTTATATATACTCAATTCACTTTTGAATAATATAAGCTTCTCCATTACTCAATTATCTTTATGGTATCAGAGCTTTAATAAACTCCAACGAGTTGAATTTTTTTTTCATATCCACACTGTCCAATCTCATAATGTCGTCCACTATAAACGTTGTCAACTCTGATAACACCACCGGCACCAATATTATAATGCAATTTAACCCAGCCTCACAATTACCTATCAAACTCACATGCAGCGATAACTACACAACCTGGAAATCCCAAGTTTCCATGCTCATGTATGGACATAATGTTCATGGCTATTTAGATGGTACCTTCCCTGCCCCACCACAAACAATTACTGTTAACAATGTTACTGCTCCCAATCTGGCTTACATGAAATGGTTCCAACAAGATAAATTGGTTCGTAATGCCATATTAGCCTCTGTCGATCTCACACTTGCTCATTTTGTCACCAATGCTTCCACTGCTCACAAAGTATGGATCTCACTTCAAACTGCTTTTGGTCTCAAATCTTAAACCCGAATTATTCATTTACAAGACCAACATGCTCGTACAACTAAAAATGGTTGCCCTGTAGCCGACTACGTGCGCGACATTCGTTCAATTGCTGCTGAGGTATACACTGCATGTGAACCTCTCACTAATATCGCCTTAATGGGTCGGATTCTACAAGGATTAGGACCAGAATATACACCCACTACTGCAGCCATTCGATATCGTCCCTCCTTTATATCCTATGAAGAACTCTATGAACAACTTATTGATTATGAAATTTTTCTCCAAAATGAAGAGGCCAAGAAGACTCCAAATATCACTACTGCAATTGCTCAATGCAACACTTCCAATTTACCTCGCCAATTTCATCAACAGTCTAATGGTTCCTCAAATACTCAAAATTGGCGTCCTCAACAACCCAGAAATAATTACAATGGTCCTAATCAATGGCATTCCAGGAGAAATTCTCAAGACACTGAGAACCTCATTCGATGTCAACTATGTGGCCGCTTTAATCATACTGCTAATGTTTGTCGCTAAAAGTCACACGACCATCTACAAGCAAAAGCATTATATGCTAGTCACAGCTCTCAACAGCAACAACCTTGGATCATTGACAACAGTGCTAATCATCACATCACATCTGATGCAAATGATCTAACCACTTTACATAACTATCACGGTGAAGATGAAATTTACATGGGCAATGGTAACTCAATTCCAATATCTCATACTAGTAACACTAACCTACATGCTTCAAACTACACCTTTCAACTTTCTCGTATTTTATGCTCTCCCACCATCACAAATAAACTAATATTGTCTCTCAATTCTGCATTGACAATAACACTTCAATTGAATTTTTCCCTTTTCATTATTTTGTAAAGGATCAGATCACGGGGGCTCCTCTAGTCCACAGACAGAGTAAAGATGGACTCTATCATTGGCCTCCAAGAAGTCTACATGCCAAATGTAATCTTACAGTGTCTCATGATCTTTAGCATAAGCGTCTAGGTCATCCCAATAATCAAGTTTTGAATAAAATTCTCTATAAATTTTCAATTCCAGTAACTGATTCATCTACTTCTATTTGTAATTCTTGTCGTACAAATAAAATGCATCGTCTTCCATTTGCAGAAAATAGTCTACAATGCACATCTCCTCTACAAATAATATATATCGATCTTTAGGGACCTTCTCCCACAGTTTCAATCAATAAAAAATGCTACTATATTTTATTTGTAGATCATTTTTCTAGGTATATGTGGTTATACATGATACAATCCAAACAAGAAGTTGTACAAATTTTTTCATCCCTACATCCCTTATTGGAGAAACGTTTTGGCACCAAAATTTTATCTCTATACACAGATGGAGGAGGAGAATTTCAAAGCTTGACTGTATATTTAAAAGCCTATGGCATTGAACATCTAGTTTCACCACCATATAAACCTCAACATGTGGTTCTAGTTGAATGCCGACATCGTCATATAATTGAGACTACCAAAACACTATTATATCAAGCCTCTCTTCCATGAAATTTTTGGAGTTTTGCCTGTCATCAAGTTGTCTATCTCATAAACCGTCTAATCATGCCAAATCTAAATCATCAAAGTCCTTATGAAATTTTATTTCAAGATGCTCCTAAATGTGAGTCTATTAAAGTATTTGGTTGTCTATGTTACCCATGGCTTCGACCCTATACAAAAAATAAGCTAGAGCCCCGCTCCTCTCTTTGTGTTTATTTGGGGTTTTCACACATTATGCTCATCAATGTTTTGATCTAGTAAGATCCAAGTTATATTTGTCTAGGGATGTTTTGTTTTTTGAACATAATTTTCCTTATGAAAATACTTTTTCCACTTTTAAAGATACAACCACCACCACTTTTTGTACAAATTTACCAAGTCACGTGGTACCCACTAAAATAAAAATTTCTCCATCCAATCTTGATCTTCCAGACTTGGCTAGGACTCCATCACTTTCATCTAGTTCCACTTGCTCTGTTCCAACTATGGCATCACCGAGATCAAGAACTTGCACTTCCAATCCTTTACCTACAACTAATCAACAAACCCATCCACCAACCTAATCACCAAATTCAACTGCTACATCACCATCCACTACAAATTCAAACTTCAATGTCCTACCTACACCAACCTCTACATCAAATAACACCCTTCCACCAATCCCTACAAATCCCAAACACACGAACTCAATACACCCCATGACTACCAGATCCAAAACTAGAAATCTTAAACCTAAACAATTTCACACCACAGTTCGCTCGATCCCTATTCCTAGAACATACAAGCAAGCTATTCTACAACCCTGACGGCATACAACCATGAAGCAAGAGTTTAGTGCACTTATCAGAAACCAGACATGGGATTTCGTACCTTGTGATTCATCTAAAAACGTGGTTGATTATAAATGGTTATTTCGGATTAATAATACCCAAATGGTTTTGTTAACAGGTACAAGGCAAGGCTTGTAGCCAAGGGCTTCACTCAGCACCCTAGATTGGATTTTCATTCCACCTTTAGTCCAGTGATTAAGTCAACCACAGTCAGACTTGTTCTCTCTATTGCAACTCAGCAAAATTGGTCTATACGTCAACTTAACGTCAATAATGCTTTCCTTCAGGGTCACTTGGAAGAAGAGGTTTACATGAGCCAGTCATTGGGTTTTGAGCATCCCACACACCCGACACATGTTTGCAAGCTACAAAAGGCAATCTATGGCCTCAAATAAGCGCCCCGAGCATGGTATAATGAGTTGAAGAATTTTCTGGTAACTATTGGTTTTTCCAAATTGAAATCAGATCCTTCTCTCTTTATATTGAATAAGTTTGGCTTCACTGCATATATCTTTGTCTATGTGGATGATATACTTATCACAGGAAATCAGATATCTAGCATTCAACAGATTATTAAATTACTGGCCACTCAGTTCTCACTTAAAGATCTTGGACCACTACATTATTTTTTAGGGATTGAAGCTGTCTTTACTCCAAGTGGCTTATTTCTATCTCAACAAAAATACATACAGGATCTTTTAAGTGATGTTGGCATGCAAGATTGCTAGGGAGTCTCTACACCAATGACTTCTACTGATGTCCTCACGGATGCTTCTAATAGTCCATCTACTGATGGAACTCTTTTTCGACGAGTGATCGGCAAACTTCATTATCTTTCTTTTACTCGACCAGATGTTGCATTCAGTGTAAGCAAGTTGTCTCAATTCATGCATGATCCTAGTCAAATTCACTGGAAAGCAGCCAAACAATTGCTTCGCTATTTGCATCACACTTCAAAATACAGTTTCAAACTACCCAAAGACACAGATAAACATCTCATTGCATATTCTAACTCAGACTGGGCTGGAGGTCCAACTGACCGTACATCCACCATAGGCTATGTTATCTATTTTGGCGATTCACCCATTTCTTAGTCCTCTAAAAAACAAAGAGCTATTTTTCGATCCTCTACCAAAGCAGAGTACCGTGTTGTTGCTAGCACAACTCTTGAAGTCAAGCGGATAGTTAATTTACTTCATGAACTACGTGTCTCTACCATCAGTGTTCCACGGATCATATGTGATAATCTTAGTACCACCTATGTGTGTCATAATCCAGTTCTACCCAGTAAGATGAAACATGTTGCAATTGATTTTCACTTTGTCAGGGAATATGTGCAAAATATTGAAATTGAAGTTCCTCACCTACACTCAATTGATTAGGTAGCTGACCTTCTTATTAAACCACTTCCCAAGTCATCTTTTCAACGTACTTTTAACAAGTTGGGTCTCGTTGATGCTGCTACACAATTTGCTGGGGCGTAATACCGAACTATTTCAAAATGCTTATGACTAAGCCCACCATCTTATCTTTGATTTAGTCTTCCTTATTTTAGTTTTCATTAGCTGATTTTTTGTGATTATATTTTTCATATTCTAGTTGTTTATTGTTGAGAATATCTTGTAACTCTGATTAAGTATACTTCTCCTGTTTGAACCGGGGTTTGAAACCAAACTTCTCCTCAGGAGGATAGATGGGGCGATTCAGGTGAGATCCAATGTAGATCCAATGTTGTTATGTGTTTCTTTGGTTGGCTACTCTATTGTTTGCAATGGGGAGGTAGTGGGTCATGTTTCACCCCATAGGGGGTTGAGACAAGGTGATCCATTGTCCCTTTATCTTTTTATTTTGTATTGTAAGTGTCTTTTCATATTATTAAGGATGTTGAGAATAAAGATAGCTAGGATTTATATTAGTCGGGCTAGTATTAGATGTCCTATAATGTCTCACTTACTTTTTACAGACGATTGTTTTTTCTTTTTTAAAACAAATAGAAGAGAGGGTAATTATGTTAAAAATATTTCGAGGGAGTATGAAAATGCTTCAGGTTAGGCTGTAAACTTGCAGAAATCAGGTATCATATTTAGCAATAATGTAAACACATGGTCTCCCAAAACCAAATTTCTGATACTCTAGGGGTCCATAATTCTTTAGGTAATGATAAGTATCTAGATAATTCCTCCTTGATAGGAAAACAGAAAAAATGAGCATTTAACTATATTGGGTGTAGGCTTTGGAACATGATTAATAATTGAAACAGTAAACTATTATCTAGAGCTAGAAAGAAAATCCTCCTCAAATATATTGCTTAAGCCATCCCTTCATATTGCATGAGTGTGTTCATGCTTCCTTTATCTTTGAGTGATGAACTCAAAAACATCATGAAGGCTTTTAGTGGGGTTCCAAAAGAGGAGGTGGGAAAAGTATTCGCTGGTTCTCTTAGGATAGAATATGCCAGAGTTAAAAAGATGGGGGTATGGAATTCATAGATTTTCATTGCTTTAATGCAGTTATGCTTAATTAGTGAAAGTGGGTGGAGATTAATTTCTAATCCTAACACTCTTTTGTATAAAATCCTCAAAGCCAAATATTTGCTTTAAGGGATTTCTTATCTACTCCTTTAGATAGCAACTAAGTTTTACTTGGAAGAATGTTATTCTAGATAGAGACATTTTAAAGTATAAATGTTGGTAGCGTATTGGAAATGGAGAAAAAAATAATGGTAGGAGAGGACCCTTTAATACCAAAATATGACTCATTTAAAGTGGAAGAAGGAATGAGATTTATAGAAATTTGAGGGTTTGTGGTCAAAAATGAGAGAAGGAAATGAAATGCAAATAAAATATTGAGCTTTTTAGTGAATGAATATTAGAGTTATTCTAAATATTCCTTTAGGGATGGGGAACAATGAGGAAAAATTAATTAGCATTTTGATAAAAGAGGGATTTATAGTGTAAAATTGGGTTATTACTTGTGTTTAAGTTTCTTGGGAGGGGTGGAGAGAGGTTACAAGGGGATTTATGGAAGAAACTATGGGAACTAGAAATTCATCATAACTATAAAGAGTTCCTTTGAAAAGTTATTAGAGGTGTGATTTCCACTAGAGTGAGACTTAACGAAAAAGGTGTTGGGATAGATAAAACATGTCATTTTTGTGATATGGAGGAGGATATGAACATAATTTTTTTGCGATGCAACACAATAAAGGAGCTATGGAGATGGAGTGGAGTTATGGGTCCTTAAGATAATTTCACTTGACGAATTTTTAATGTAGATTATCGTTTCTACAAATCTATCTCATATTCTCAAGCATGTGACCATTCTTTGAAAAATTTGGAAAGCAAGAAACAAGGTTACAAGGAGACCTATTGAAGAAACTATGAAAACTAGAAATTCATTATAACTATAAAGAATTCCTTTGAAAATTTTTTTGAGGTGTAGTTCCCACTAGGGTGAGACTTTACAAAAGGTGGGTGAGGATGGATAAAACATGTCATTTTTGTGATGTGGAGGAGGATATAAACATAACTTTTAATGATGCAGCACGGTAAATAAGGTGTAGAGAAGGAGTGGTGTTATGGGTCCTCAAGATAATATTTCTCTTAATGGGTTTTTAATGTATTTTGTTGTTTCTGCAAATCAATTTCACATACTCAAGCAGGTGGCCATTCTTTGAAAAATCTGGGAAGCAAAAAACAATGCTATAAGGCAGAATAGTTCTTTCCAGCCAATATCGATTCTCCATGCAATGTACGTTATGATTCAAGATTGGCAATATTACAAAAATAATCCAGGCCCTTACGCATTCAACACGGCTCATGTAAATTTGATATTACCATGCAATCAGGAACGAAGCTAGACTTTAAAATTTTGGGAGGCCAAAATAAATTTTTCAAAAGTTAGGACGACCAAAATGAAGAAAAAAAACTTTTTATACGTTATAAGGCAAATTTAAAAAAATTTTGGAGTTTGGGGGCCCGAGCTCCTCCCAATCCCCCCTCCCTCCACCCCTGCATGCAATGTTATCTTAGTGGGTACTACTAACCCATAAAGTTGTCAACTATTTTGTAAGGGAGAATTTTTCCATCAAATTCACATGGCAGGTCTCAGTGCAGTTTTGGAATATGCAAAAGGTCGTTTCATTAGTGTCATTCCAGATTTGTTTGATTCTGTCAAAACCCTTTAATGGTGGAAGCATTAGCTTTGCGAGCCAGTCTCCATTGGATACAAGACAAATTCTTTCTCCAGGATTCATTTATGTAGACTCTCAAATCTTATTTATGTTTTAAATTCTGCTTCTCAAGTTTTTTCAAAGTTAAAATACTATTATTACGAATTGCAAAATTTTATTGGGCTTTAGATCTAATGTAATGTGGCTGTTAGATGGATTAGAAGACGTGCAAATATACAGGGCTCATTTACTTGCTATAGCCTCTTATTTATATACCCATTTTCAAGAGTAGTGTAATATTTCACAGCAATTGTTGTCATTTACAATTCAAATTAATGAATTTAAGTTTTCATCTTCAAAATAAAAAATAAAAAACTATAAATTAAATAACAAATATCTACAATAAAAAGCAACACGTATAACGTATAGTTTAAATACTAGTTTATTCAAATACATACTTGTCACATTTGAAAAAATGGTTTGTTCCAAAATATTTATCACATTTAAGAAAATAGTTTATTTCAAAATACTTGTCACATATATGGTTTAAATGAGTAATAGATATTTTTTTTTCCATGTTTACCCTTTATATATGATCAATGATTATTCAATTTAATGGTTTTCTTCGGAAAATTAGTATTAAATTAAGAGTAATATAGTCAATTTATTCAATAATTTATTATAACTTGGACAAATTTAATATTTTTTTTAAGGAACATGAAATTTCAATGTGACGAATATTATAGAACAAAAAGTAATATTTCACTATATTGTTGTGAGTCAAAAAGTGTCAAATTAACATAATGGAAGTGATACAATAAATGCTTCCCAAACTTATAGCCTCAATTTCCTTTTTGAACAAAATAATAGTCTCATTAATATTTTAAAAAATATTTTTTCACTTTCCACAATACCTTTATAATATAATCCATGTAACTAATTAATATCATTATAGTGAAAAATAAAGTCTTAAGATAATTAATTCTGAAATATTAATATACTACATCCTATTTTGAAAATCTCAAAGAACCATTAATGTACAACTTTTATACATGCAAAAATAAGAAAACAAATTAATAAATTGCTACCTTTATTCCATAATATTTGTCACATTTGAAACTTTACATTCCTTAAAACAACCATTAAATTTATCCAAATTACAGTAAATTATTGAGTAAATTGATTAAATTACTTTTAATTTAATACTAATTCTCTAAGAAAATTATTAAATTGAAATAATAATTATTGGTCATATATAAAAGGCAAACATGAAAAAAAATATTTATTACTTCTTGAAATCACAAAAGAACGTATCGAGTATTTTGAAACAAACTATTTTCTCAGATGTGACAAATATTATGAATTAGAGATAGTATTAATTTATATTAAGTATATGGACTATAAAGCCCTCTGTTCAAAAAATTGAAAGGGCAAAAGGCAAAAACATACCAATGGAAGATGATGAAATTGACAGTTCCGTACATAAGTATATGTAAGTATATATATATAAGCCCCCTTGGAATTTTCTTGCAATATCAGTAACTTAATATTATCAGACAATATTACTTGGAAATTTATAATTTGCAATTGCAATTTTTATCTTGTTACTCTTGACCACTGAAAAAGAAGAGAGACAAGAATGTGCCAAGTTGGACTTCAACTGCTCTGCATTCAGATTGAATTAAATAAGCTTGAAAAAACGAGAAAAAAGAAAGCATCTATGTTAGTCCGTCCATCTAATTCAAATATGCCTTTTCTTACAATTGGCGACCCACTATCTTGGAATAGTAACAAAATATTACACAACCATGGCAGACTACACAACACTAGTTTAGCAAGTCTACATATGAATAACTAACCTTATAAAATTCCAAGCCTTCATTTGTTAGGTTTTCATCCCCATAAAATTCCCACTTCAATGAATATAATCCTCCAGTTAGACCAATACAACTCCATTGGTAAAATTGCCAGCCAACTCCTCATAGGATAAATTTAAGGCTGAGGTACCGGCTAAACGCGCTCTAAGTGTAAACTTCTTCAGATTAATGGAACCACTGCTAGAGTAAAAGCTGCGGCTTGTGAACCATTAAATTCTCTCTACATTAAGAAGCCAATGACATGCGAAACAAAGGAATCAGCTATCATGAAAATAATAATAACAATAATAGTAATAGCAAAAAAACATAGAAGATATATATTAAGATTATGCAAGACAATCAACAGAGTAGATTTAGACTTCATTTAAACACTCAAAGAAACAAATTAGACTATGCTTACATGCATGGAAATGTAAACTCGATCTGAGTGCCACTAGAAAATATCGCGCCTCACGCATGACCTTATCCATCAAAAACCATGTTCTCCATTTAAATACCAACAGAAAACACATAAAAGGGACAGGTACCAGTTAACAAATTTATGTTGGAACTAGAAAATTTTTCATTTGCTCTCTTTAATCAGAACATATTTTCAGGTCATTTATGTGATACTGGATTAAGTCAGTAATATACTATGATTAATACTGCCTTCATTTCATAATACTTGTCACATTAGGAATTTCACATCTCTTAAGAAAATCATTAAATTTATCTAAGTTATAATAAATGATTGAATAAATTGACTATAATATCCTTAATTTAATACTAATTCTCTAAGAAAACCATTAAATTGAAGTCATAATTATTGGTCATGGTCATATACAAAGGGCAAACATGGAAAAAAATATTTATTACTCTTTGAAACCACAAATGTGACAAGTATTTTGAAATAAACTATTTTCTCAAATGCGACAAGTACTATAGAACAGAGGTAGTAAGTAATAGCATCCATGCTTTTAAACTATTCTATTGGGAAGCACAAAATAGGTTCAACTGGTTCACAATCATTTCTATAGTTCCTCATATTTCCATGTTTCTTCAAACCTTTTTATCAGTTGCTAACTGGAGGATATTAAGGTCATATCAGCTGTCCAGATTACTAGTTATCAAAACTGGGCCAAGTTCCGTAATATAATAAGAACAGAAAAGGAAACTCACTTGTTAAAATGCTTGTAACTGACTGGAGTATAAAAATCAACAGAAATCTATTCACACGCCTCCTGGGTAAAGACTACTTCATCCCAACTGAAGACAGTTTGTCCTGGCCAGAAGGCCGAATTGAACTTCCAGCTGTAGTTGATACAAATGTATTAGAAGGGGTGGGAGCTAATGTCCCCATGGGTCTTGCAATTGGTGGCCTTTGGGAAGTCATGCTCATAGGGGGTCTTGGAATTGAATTTGCAAAATTCATTGCAATTCTGTTGGTGGGTAATTGTGGCGGCATTCCTCTAGATGAGGATGCTGGTAGCCCAAGCCGCGCTGCAATTATCTGTGCTCGCTCATGATACAGCTTTTGCTTTGACCTGTCAAGTTGCTCCCTAACTCTCATTATTACATGGTCCATTTCATTAAAGAAAGCCAGTTTTGTTTCCAGCTTACGCAACTGAAACAAATGGAACCATCAGAAGTCAAATTTCTACAATCAACAATACACAATACCAGTAAGAGCCCCCAGAGCATGACAATACCTGCTTTTCTATCAATGATGCAGCAAGTTGTCGTATTTGGTCTTCTTCCTGGTTTGCGAGAAGCTTTGCCTTCACTGCTGCTGCCGAAAGAGCAGAAACTGCAGCACGCTTTACTTTATCAATGCTATTATCATCATTCTGCTTAAAATCAGCACTCTCTCTTTTACTGCCTTTTTGGTCCTCAGCTGCAAACAACCAAAAAAAGTGTAAGAAAATTGAGGGGTGATAACACTCAACTAGAATTTCAAATTAAGTTCATATTAGTCCTTGCATAGAGGAAGAACACAAGAATGACGTTACTCTCTTTATATACCAAAATAGACCTACTCTCTTGCCTCATAGTGTTCCAAGTTCTATCATCACAAATCTAACTAGATCTGTACACACACATGCATAACACACAAAGGGAGGGGAAAGAGAGACCTTTAGTCGCTCCATTTTCAACCACTGAATTTGGTGCAACTGGCTGCGGAGGCTCTTTTAATTCTGATGTCATTGAAGATAACATGTCTACATCCTTTGGTGCCTCTATAGACGGGGTAGAGTCTCGTACTGAATTTGATTTTACTGGTTGCTGTTGTTCATTCTTCTCTGCAGGCAGAGAGTCTGAGATCATATCTACGTCCTTTGACGTTTCTGCAGTTTGAGATTCCTCTTCAACTGGCACTGATGCAACTGATGGACAAGGCTCATCATTTTCAGCAGGTGTTGAATTAGACACCATTTCTACATCTTTATTAACCTCTTTAGGCTGAGAAGGCACAGTCGTCGAAGTTCCTTCTGTTTCCTTCGTAGAACTTGGTGGACACTCGGAATTGGATGGCATCTCATTTGATTCTTTTAAAACATTTATTTGGGGCTCCTTTTGCAACACCGAGTCGCTAGATTCCTTCAACTTACCATGTTCAACCTCATGAGAAACTGCAGTGCCTGCTTCGTTTGCAGTGTTTACATTCTCAGTGGATTTGTCACTTGGAGAATTCAGAGGTTGCTTTTCTTCTGCAGCAGAATCTTCAATTTTCCTGTTACTGTTATCAATTGACAACTCTCCGCCATCAGCATTATTTCCCTTCTGGGCTTGGCCCTCCTGGTTGAAGTTTTGAGCATCTTGATTAGCCGTTTCAGTGGCACTGCTGCAAACCTCTTATCAAATGAGACAAAACCCAATAGTTGCCACATGGAGTTTAAAGCATGGAAAAAACTTAACATACCAATCCGGTTCAGCTGGTTCCTGCTGGTTATCTGGTGGATCTTCCAAAAGAAAGCAATGCCTTGCTGCCAGCTGCATGCCTGGAGAATCACTACTTAATGATTTCAAAGAGCAGCCAGATGAAGCAGTAGAAACATCACTTCCCACCAGTCTTGCCAAAAATGCTGCCTATAAATGAAATATATAGAATGTAAGTTAAGAGATATTAGCTGCATTTTAGAGGTGAAAATGCAAATAAGATATTTTACTGTCTGCAAGGCGACAGTGATGAAAAACTATATGCATATGGAAGATGGGTTTTTGATTCCAGTGCACAAGTTAGTAACCTCATTACTGAGGATGAATTTGGCTGGAATGTGGGCCTGGTCAAGCGTATCTTCCAGAAAAACAATCTTGTTACTTCCCTATAAACCATAAATAAGAGCAGAGGAAAAAGAAGCAAACATTCTCTTTGTATTATTACGACCAAGTAAATTTCACAGCCAACGAGGGAGAAATTGAATGTTGGTTGTAGATATTTGTAATGTTGAATGAAATACCCCAATTTTCCAAATATGACATTTGACTTACCAAAGCCATTACAGGATTTCCAACTTCAGCAAATGATAGTTGGATTTCAGGAGTATGAAGATAACCAATAGCTTGAAATGCTTCAGTGAGAGCTTTGACTGCCAAATTTTCACCCAAATGCTGGGCAGCCTTCACTTCACTAGTATCTTTTGATTTGGTAGTCTCCTCACCAACTATAGCTTCATTGGCATTGCCCAGCTTTGCAGTTTCCTGGACAACTTTTAGTTCACTTGCATCTTCTTGTTTGGAAGCTTCCATTGGCAAAGCCAGAGGAAAGTCCTCCTTAGCACCAGTTTTTTCCTCACTAATTTCAATCCCATCTTTAGGAACAGATGCATCATCAACAATTGTAGGCTGATCTGTAGTTTCTTTGGAACTCCCATCTACATCATCATCACAGTCAAAAAAAGCATCCTCAGTTGGCATTTGAACAAAGTGCAATATACATTGAGCTTTAGTTTTTGTGGCAACATGCTCTGCAATCTCATTCCAGTTTTCTTTATAAAGTTCCAATGCCTCAAGGAGAAGTAGGGTCTCCTGATCTGTCCACTTTCCACCGCTTAAGCCAGGATCAGCAGGCTCCATGAGAATAAAATCTGATGAAGACATGTCTGAGCCAAATTTCCGGTTACTAAAGCAATCAGCACACAAATCATAATCTGCCTGTTTACCAAGAGGATAATCAGAAAGAACGAAGATGATGGTGAAAATGAAACGCCTAAAATTTATCCATCAACAATCAAATTCTCCTATGACACGAATATCATTATAAATAATTTCATTGTTCACTACCGTACTGCTAATGTAAGTAAGTAGTGTATTCAAGGCATTGAATCATCTGCAAGCAAAAAAACAAACAAACAAAAAAGTACAAGAGACTCTAATCCACTGCTCCTTGCACATGCTATATGGTTCCTTTATTTGTTGAGTTTGAATAAGAAGCTAAATAAAAGCATAGAGACATCCATACAAAACTTATAAACCGAATGTTGAGTTATCTAATTCAAAATTCTAAAAGTGCCATTCTCAGAAACTTCTGCAGATTACAGAACAATAAATTTAAAAGTCTAACTAGCAGCATGATTCAGGCATAATTTGATATACATCATATCAGTGTCTCAAAAGTGGGGAAAAAAGGATCTGGATTTTGATATGTGAAACTGGTCAGCAGCACTTCTCAATGATGATATTCAGTTAATAACTGGAAAATTACAATTCTCTACAACAAACCAGTATCACATTAACTAGTGCAAACTGATATATCTGTTAGTTTGGTGTTATTACCATTACTTAGCATCTCAGGGCTATTAATTCAATCCTAGAAACAGGAACCCTTATAATGTGCAGAAAAAATCCCAAATATCAGATAAGAGTATGGAGATACAATTCTCACAACTATGAAAAAAAAAAAAAAAACATGCCATGCATAGGAAAATAAAAACGCACCCTATCAATTGGCTGAACATTAATAGTCTGACAGTGTTTATCATGCATTTCTATACCCATTTTGACTATAAATCTAATATTGGCCAACAGGGAAATTCCACAAAATTATGCTTTGTGCGCGACTACATACTACTTTGAGTTCAAGACTCAAAGTGGTTCAGAAAGGAACCTTCTATCCAGATGGTGATTCGGTACAGCAAGGTATCTCTTCCTTCTGTAGCAATAACTGACAAATTCTAGGAAACAACCAACCTGCTTCTGGCAATGGTAGCGTTTACGAGAGCAATCAGCTGAACAGGAATTGCAGTGGTACTCAACAGCTGGCCCCTCAGGCTGCACCAAATCTTCTGCAATTGAAGACTCAGGAAATAACCCAGATGGTACAGATGGAGTTGATAGATTAGGCTTATGAAGAACAAGAGGGGATGGTTGAATGGTTTCAAAGTGAAATAACTTCTCAAGCAATGAATCCTTCTTTGCTGCTTCATCACTATAAGCATTGGCAGAAGAATCTATTTGTGGGAATGGGTGGAAATTAATCAATCCCCAGTAGTCCAAGAATTCAAGCACCTCTTGCTTTGCATCTAGGTCTGCAACTTCAAGCTCAGAAAGATCTTTTAATTCAATCTGTACATTTGGATTTGCATGAAATTTTTTCACAATCCAATTTCGTATCTTCATGTAGGTATCAGGTGTCCGGGTTTGGGACTTCCCATTAAAGAATGAAGGTAATGCACGCTCCTCAAGGAGGTGAATTTTTGACCATGAAAACCAACCTGTAATCCAAAACAAAGCAGCATCGCCTCATTAAGTTACTTTTCCAGTAATTGCAAAACATGCAATTGCTTATAAATTCACTTTGACAAGAAAACCTAAAAAACCTTGCCCTTTAACAATTTTATCAACCACACACATGGAAATAGAAGTTTCAAATGAAATTTTAGCTAAGTATTTGCAAATATGTACCGCTACAAAAGATCTTTTATTAGAAAAAAGTTCAACTTGCATAAGCTAAAATGCAAGAAGTAAAAACGATTAAAATAATAAATAACTCCAATACTACTGGATAGAGCGAAGAACCAACCTGACTAGCAGTATGCATTGGCAACCAAAATAACAGAAAATTTGATCCCTCAATAGAAGACAGAATAATAGAGCCGCCCAAAAACAAGATAAACTTTCACTTCCTTATTTCATTTGTTTCCTCATCATCCAAATATATAGGAAAGAAAAAAGTAGAAGAAATAAATAAAAGAACAGGAAAAGAAAGGGTTTGATAAAAACATCATATGAGGAGAAAACAACTGAAATTCCCTAAAAACCATGACCCAAATTTGGGACTTCTCTGCAACTAAAGCAAATCCAAGAACACAATTCAGTAACCATAGTAGCACAATATCCCAAAACCAAACAGGAGAAAAAAAACGAACTTTCAAGGAAAATACATAAAATTCAAACTTCCACTCACCGCAATGATTAGGCACTACATGAGCATTAGAATCTCTAGATCTAATACCCTCAAACTCCGCTTCTATAGATGCTTTCAACTTCTCCAACTTACTTATCTCCTCCTCCAATGCTGCCACCGTCGCAGCCTCCGACGCAGACAGAGCAACCTTATCCTCAAGCTTAAATCCAGCGCCTGCAGCCGCAGCAGAAGCTGAAGAACCCAAATTGTTGGGGCCCTGGCGGGCTCTGGTCAACGGACCACCGTTGTGGATCGGCGGGTGAGAGATCGCGGCCTTCTCGCGAGTGAGCCGTTTCGACGGTGTAGACGAAGAGCTGTTTACAGACGTCGCGTTGGCTTTCCTCTTCAGCCCTCCCGCCCGCCTCCGTGACGACGCTGGCTCGGCTGATGCCGGTGAGTCGGCACCCGCCGTGGCCGAGCTCCCCGCTGGTTTCTCCTCCATTGAGTGAATTCGTCGAGGGTTTGTGCTCAAAGACTGTAGACAACATACACCATTTTTGCGGATTTATTGCTTCCAAGTTAAGTGAAAAGAGTTTTATTGTATAACTGTATAAACTTGTATCTGGAAATAGTACATTTCAACCTGGACGAGGGACTCGTTATTTTTTAGCGTTCCTGTGCAGTGGCGGTCCATAATAAGTTGGTAGGCCTTTTGATTTACAAGTTTGCGAATTAGAAAGGTCGCTATAAAACAAAGTGTTGATTAACATTTGTTAAAACCTTTCAACCCATATAAAATAACGAGAAAAGATAAATTCATCACTAACTTGTAATACCACTATTTTTCAGTACCAGTTGTTTTATGGTTTCCATTGTACGTTGATTTTTTTTGTTATATATTTATTTTAATTTTTTTATTTATATAATATTAATATAAATTGTTATTTAGATTAAAACAAATATTTCCAATATAACATCTAATAGAAAAGAAAATAATATTTTTGTTAATATTATTTCTCTCTTAAATAAAAAAATATAATTTTGTTGTTAATTAATTACATAAATTAATTAAAAATTTACATTTATCATACTATAAAATATTTTATAATTTGACAACCTTATAACATTAATCTAATAAATCAAGACTTGCTCTATATAACCACAACATAAAATATAAATTTGATCTTTGCATCAATTATTTTTGTTATATGATGTTAAGTTAAAATTTTATTAATAGTATGTAATATTTTGGACTTCATATCTTTTATACAAAATCTAAAAATAAATTGTTTAAAGTTCTCAGCTTCATATACGGATCGATATGCAAACAACAATATTGATAATGGAAAATCTTTTCTTAAATTTATAAATATATATAAATGAGATTAAATTCAAAATTTTCTAAGTCATATATATTTATTTAAAAAAATTAAAATTTCAAAGGTCTAATTATCTTTATATCTATTCCAAAAATTATTTTTAAAAATACATCCAATTAAATCTTAGAAAATTAAATCAAATTTGAAAGTAGAACAAAATATTGAATAAAAAAAGAGCTCTTAAATTTTCTCTTTATTTCATCTTTAATATAAAAAAAAGCTGAAAAACAAAAATAGTAGCAAATATGCCTAAATAGTCATTTTTTTATTAATTCAAACTTTTAGAGCCTATATTAGTCAAATACTATAATCCATACTTTTATTGTTTTTGTTGAATTAGAATTATAAAAAAATTTAAAAAACAATAAATTGTAAATAATTCAAATACGTGTAAATCAAAGAGAAATAATATATTTAAAATTTTTTATTTTAATTTTATCGTATTTAACTAATAAACTCTCTAATAGCAAATTATTTAACTATATTTCAAAAAATTCAGAATATAATAAATTAGAAGAATTTAACATTTATTTTCAATACTTAAAATTAAGGTTTTCGATATACCTCCTAAAAAGCAGTATCACGTGAGAACCTATAATTAAAAATATCAAAATTATTAATTATAAAAATTATTGGACAATAATACTGCAAGATCAAATAGAGAAATATAAATATACATATATCTTGAATTAAAATGCATAAAAATATAATTAAAAGGATATTCAAAAGGATAAATAGAATGTTTTTTCTCAATGTAAAACGCACAAGAGAATATAACTAAAAGGATTTTCAAAAGGAAAAATGAACTTATTTTTTCAAATTAGAATGCATTAAAAATCTAACTAAAGGGATATATTAAGAATTTTTAATTAAATTAAGGCTACTATAGAAAATCTCGTTATTTTCCTCTATTCTCATATTTATATGTATATAGTATAGATTTGTTACATTTAAAATTTCACGACACTTAAAAAACCATTAAATTTTATTTAAATTACAATAAATTATTGAGTAAATTAACTATGTTACTCTTAATTTAATATATCCAAACACTAAAAGTGTGTTCACTTGTAGAAAACTGAAGTATTTTTCTAAAAAAATGTCTTCAAGAAAATTGAAAAACAAAATTTTGTGTTCAAGCTAGAAAATAATTTTTCAATTTTTTAAAATTTAACTAAGATTTTATTAGAGCTTTCCTTTATAACAAAAGACATTTTTTTCATTTTTTTTTAAATGACATTTCATAATAAAAATTATGCTTTAATGATAGAAAATATTTAAATAACATAAAAATTCATATTATGTTTTAATAAATAATTAGCTTTATTATTACAAATATATTAAATCCATTATTTTTAAAAAACTTTGCAAAATGATAAAAAATGATATTATTATTTAAATAACTAATAGTAAAATTAAAAAAATTTTACATAAAAAATTTCTAAATTTATCTTATAAATTTTTATTTCTTTTAATTATGGAAATTTTGAATAATGTTTATGAAGTTTGATTAAAATGTGACTTTTTATTGTTACCAAGCGAATGCATTTTCCATTTTTTGTTTTTTATTGTCCATTTTATAAGAAAACTATTTTCTTAGAAAATAGAAAATAAAAAACAGAAATTTATTTTATATAAGTAAACACATTCCAAATTTTTAAAGAATTGAAACAATAATTGTCGGTCATATACAAAGGATAAATATGAAAAAAGAATTATTACTTCTTCAGAGCCTGTTTGAAATAAATGAATTCCACATAATTTTATGTTTGGAATAAAAAAAAACATATTTAAATTCAACGAATTGAATTTTATAGAATTAGATATGACTAACTCAAATTCTACTAAAATTAATGGAATGTGTAAATGGAATTCACAAAATTAACTATTGAAATGTTATTGACAAAATTACTCTCTACTATAAACTAAAATTTTTTTTTCCTATTTGTTTATTTTCTTTGAAAATTTCCAAACTATGATAATATTATTTTTTTTTTTAAATCCAATAATAACATTAGTTTATATTTTTACTTTTTTTTTATGAAAATTTCAAACCAGTAATAACGTTTTTTTTTTAGTCCAGTAACAATGTTAGTTATTATTACTATCAAAATATAGAAACTAAATATCACAGTTATTTTCAAATGATATTTAAAACAATAGTAACATTCTTATTTTTTTTTAAATTTTCAAATTAATTATTTAAATCAACAAAACTTTTTATTTCAATAAAAGATAATTATCATGATGAATGTTATTGGTTATATAATTAGCGTGGAATATTAATGTAGTTATTTATATGAAATTTATTATTTGCATTTTAAGAAAAAAAAAAGACAAGTTATTATATTATACATAACAAATGTATTTAATGTTTGTTATTTATTTTTGTCAAATTATTATGTCAAGGTGTTATAAGAAATGAAGACAAATGAATTTTATTTAATAATTTATTCTAAATATAATTTCATAGAATTTAATTAAATTTCTTATTTTAAATTGTAGCATATTAAACATGACAAATTCATTTGCAAACAAAATTTACTTGAAATTCAATTATAAATGAATTATATAACCATAATTCATTTGTTCTAAATGGACCGTAAAACTACAAATGTGACAAATATTTTGAAATATATTACTTTCTCAAAATGTGACAATTGTTTAGGAACGGATGTAGTAATTCAATTAATACATGCAGACATCTATTTTAGAAACTAATTATGAACTCAATAACTTATGATTCTGTTAACATGTTCGTCGTTTCATCCAAAATAATCTATTTTAATTGTCAATTAACCGAAAAATTGATTTATAAGTTATTATCAAACTAAGTATAAGGTCTTTAACTTGATTTTGGTTATCACTTTACTCTCTTTTTTTATAATTTCTATTAATATTTTGATTCTTCCGTTTTGTAATGAAGGACCAAAATATTAATAAATCATATTTAGAGACATGCTAATTAGTTTTTGAAAATATAAATTTTCATTAAGTTAATTCAATCATAACTCAGGGCGCATTTATTTATTTTTTCTTATAAATAACTATATTTATGTTTATATAAATGGTTGAAGCTGATCTATCTCTATATAAATATATGTGATGGCATTTTTTTATTTCCTAACATTTGTTTATTACTTTTTAATTTGAAGAAATTAAATTATAAACTCTTTATTTTCTTCTACCAATAATTAACAATTATATAATAAATTTATTATATTAATAAAGAACTCTTTATTTTCTTTTTATGCAATTATTAATAATACGAATAATAAATTTATTGCATTACAATAAAACTCTTCAATTTTTTTCCATTTTAAAGAATTATACTTTTTAATTATTTTATTTATGGGTATTTACTTCTTTGCTCTATCAATTTTGATATTTTCTTTTGTACCATTATGCATTTTTTTTAAAATTTTCAAGCGGAGCTGAAGCTGAGTAATTTGAGTCTTAGTCTATGTTTAGTTTAATGTAATGCAATGTAATATAATCAAATATATAATGTAATGAAAAATGTAATAGAATGAAATGTAATTAAGATTCCATTACTATGTTTGATAATATAATTGAAAAAAATTTATGGAATGTAATAACTATTCTATTTTTATATTTATTTATAAATATGTAATGTAATTAGCATACCATTGTCACTCTACCACCACTACCACTTCACCATCATCACTACCATAATCACTCCACCACCACCGCCTCATAGTGGTTCAAGTGGTGGTAGAGCAATGAAAATGGTTGTAGTGATGAAGCAGTGGTGGTAGTGGTAGAGCGGCGGTGGTGATAGTGGAATGGCAACGGTGGTGGTGGTGGTGGAGTTGTGATGGTGATTGTGACGATGGAGCAGTGGTGTTGGCGGTGGCATTGAACGGTGATGGTAATTGTGGTGGTGAAGCGGTAATATTAAATAACTTTGAATGGTGTTAAATAACCTTAATGTAATTGATATTACATTTAATTGATGTAATTGACCATCAATTTAAGTAATCAAGATTACACATATAATCTTAATTACATTACACCATTAAAAAATATGTCTAACCAAATAATATAATCAATTATATAATGTAATACTCATTTCATTATATGGTTGATTACATCATACAAAATCCGATAACATCTTCAGTAAAACACTAAAAGCTAGAAATATTGATTTATCAAAAATAGAGTTGAAGTTATATTTCTCAGAATTATTTGTGATAAATCCGTTTCTCTCTCCGACAATTTGCCTCTATGCATAACAGATTCAGTGGAGAGTGAAAAAATAAAAATAAACAAAGATTATTGCTGGGCACACGAAATCGATATCAAAAAGAAAACATTTGCCACTGAGTCTGCCAACAAGCCTGACAGATTCAGTAACAGAATTTTTTTTTTAACAAAAAAGAATTTTTAATAGAACTTCATATTATTTTTAAAGTTTTCGTGAAAACCGAATATGCCCATTTATTTCTTCTTACAATTTTTTTTTTTTTAATTCCTTATTGGGAATATGAGAACGCCGAATCCGTAGAATATTTTGCACTGAACAGAGTCACAAATTAGGAAAATCCATTTGCACCGAACCCGCTTACAGATTAAGAAAATTCACTTTACCAGTCAGGTTAGGGATTCAAAATTTAGAAGCCTCACTCTGGACTTTACTTAAATATTACAAGAAGCAAGTATATGCCAGCCCGAGACTGCTTCTGTCAATGTAGACATCTAACTTACAATTCTCGATTCAGTCAATCAAATTTATATGCCACCTAGCTAAGCTTTATGTTGATATGATTCAACATATTTTCAACTTCGTTTCTCGTATTATCCAGAATATCCTACCCATAGCCTCACAGGTTCTGTAACTAGATTCTAGGAGAAATAGGAAACCCTATAATGCAAGTATGCAACAATATAACCTGACATTTGAATGACTCCAATGGCATAAATATCCATGTGTTTCCTTGAGGAATCGCAAAGGCAATTGAAAATATTCCTATGGAGCAAAAAGATACATATAATTTTAAACAAATAACAAAAAAAAAAAAGTCGATTTTGATAACCTAATGTCGTCCACTTCAGCTGGATGAGAGCATTTTATATATTACATCCAACAGCAAGCCACAAGCACTCCAACTAGCCGGGGAAGTATATATTCAATGAGGTGGCTTAACACTACACAGTACCATTTTCTGGACTCTCAGCAATGTGTTATACAGTGCATTTTAAGACCGAGACATGCTGCTTCAAATCAAACAACACAAAAGACATAAATAAGGGAACTGATTTAGCCTTATTTCATCCTTCAGGATCCTATGATGGAGCCTTAGTTTACTAGTTTTATTGGGGTTGGGAAGCAGTAATGCCACTGTCATTGCCATTGCAACCACTAACAGCACATTGGCGAAACCAACTTTCCCATCATAACAACACAAATGTTAACCCATCAGAAAACAACTTATCATGGAAAAAAAAAAAAAAAACATTCGTTCCTGATGAACCATTGTTGGAAATTTGGGTGAAGAAAGTTCATCTAGAAGAAATTTAAGAATCCAACCTAAATGTTCCGTCAATCTGTGTTAACAATAGGGTTAGCTTCTACTTAATTAGTTGTTCTAGTACTTAAAAAATGTCACTGCCAACAACATTCACACTTTCACAATGCATTTAAGTTGTAATCAGCCTCAGTTGATAAAAGCCCTAATATAAGGAATATGAATCACATTTGACATAAAGTTTTAGGTGAATCACAAATGCTATCTAATATAGTAAAATACATGCATAACATATATTTCACAGATCAAAAGAAAAAATTATAATGAACATCAACAATTGGCAGCAGGGCACCTCAAAGTCAATGAATACAAAATACAATTGCTCTTTCATATCTTACTTGGTGGCCTGGGCAATAATATTACTTATGGAACTGGCCTGCTCTTTTGCAGTCTCCACCAATGAATCCTACAGCTCAATGAATGATGCACTCAGAAACCTGTAAGAAGCTAAAATTTATGATAATGTGAGAAAAAAGAGTTATACCTGCGTAGCTATTAGCTTGGCAACTGTTCTCTTGCTCGACTCCTGGAGCTCCCCAGCAATCAAAAGCTCATCCAATATGTAGTAGGCCTTTCACATGAAAGAGGCAAACAACTAAGCAAAAAACATTGAACATCCATGTACACAAAATAAAAATTAATAATCTAATTTAATTACTGAAGCATATATAATAACCAATTGTAACATAATTACCAATAATAACCATATACTAAATTTAACTTTCCAATGCTAAGTTAAAGAAGGAAGGGGAGGTTAGAAGATGGAGCAAATCTTGATTGGAAGACAATAAGCATACCTTATGGAAGTTGAAGATCAAATCCAACTCACAAACCTGCATGGAAGCATAAATCAATTGTCAAAAAAATCAAAATGTAGGACTATGGCCCTTTTTTTTTTTTTTTTTTTAAGAAAACATGGTCATTTTCAAAGAAATAACATTCCATTTTAAAAACAAGACTCAATTTCCAAGAATTCTGCATACTCACAAAGACGCAAATACCCACAAAATAAGCACATAACAGCCAGTCCATCAATTACTGATCACACTGATTGCCACTCACCATTTAGAGTTCATATAAGCCTCTATCAAAGATCAACACCATCACAACCCACATCTTTTGTAAACAGCTCTCTCTCTCTCTCTCTCTCTCTCTCTCTCTCTCTCAAAGATCAACACCATCACATCTCTCTCTCTATCAAAGATCAACACCATCACAACCCACATCTTTTGTCTCTCTCTCTGTCTCTCTCTCTCAATATAGATAGGTGCAAATCACCAATCACACAAGTTCTTATATTTGTAACTATACATATCCTCAAAACACCAAATACAAACATCATAACAAACATAACAATTCCCGGTCCAATTATTGCGTCATAACAAACATCATAAAATAATTCATCTTCTCAAAAAATATTTTCTACAAAAAAAATTTACCATATGAAAATCATTTTCCAAGAAACAAAGAGCCTAAATGAAAATGAGTGGAAACAGTTTTTAGTTCACTCACACTGCCAAAGTATCGATCCAAAATCTCAACATAATGATGGATCATTTCAAGGACCTCTAATTCGTTGTCATCCTGATCAATGCACATGCAGAAATATAGGCTAGCATACCTGCTTATGCATTGGAAGCAACACATTGATCAACAATAAAATGGAAAAACATACTTCACATACTCTCTACATAACGGCGAAGGTAGTGTCATATTCTTACATTACCTTTTATAAACAACTTTATAGCCTCTCCATTCAACAAAATTACAAAGCTTGGGCCCTCGACTCAGAATTACCCCACTCAGCTCACGAATAACCTTCAAAAAGTGTTATCATACACAAATAAATATTATTAATGTTAAGAAAGCACAACATTGTTAGAAGAATTTTCAAAAGGATGTTTGCCACAACATCGTTAGAAGAATTTTCAAAAGAATATTTGCCGCTAAGACCAACAATCTGTCATCATTGAGGCCCACTTAAAAGATATTTATTTCAAAATTTGGGATACCTAATGGAAAGATATGAAAGAACAAAAAAGTCTTAGTCATTACCTTAGTTCTTTCCTTCTGTGAATAAGCTGAATACCATTTTGTCAACCTCACTTTTCCTTGTCGACTAATAAGAAGGACAAAATGAATCTAGAACACAGCAGAACATAAACCATTATTGCTTTTATATTCTTATCAAAGCCAATAGAATTAAATCAATGACATAAATTCGTAAAGCATTTCAAGATAATTAGAACATATGTATAATCAAAAATAATAATTCATATTTGAATTGGAAGTCTAAAAGTAAATCACACATGTAAAAGACTATTATTTTCTTCCTTCTCATTTTTTATTCAGTCGATTACTAAACCCAGAAAGGAAATAAGTTCTTTACACCTAATGAATAAAGATTTAGAAAGATCTTTGTAGAAAAATGAAACTCCAGCAATACCCAATGCACAGAACAAATAATCTTATGACTTGACTATGAATCACAAATGGGTTTTTTTTTTCATTTTTTATTTTTGAAATTCGTCATTGGACGAGTTAAACAAAGAACCAATAAAAAATTATACGCTTAACATCTCTCAGTTCTACACAATTAGACAATTACGAATATCATAATTTTAAAATCAAAACCATCAACAATCAGATTCGCAAAGCAACCAACTATTTTCCCGTTCAAACTGGCTAAAATAAGCAATCGGAAATGAAATAAGAATAC
This sequence comes from Jatropha curcas, assembly GCF_041381405.1. Classification (NCBI taxonomy): domain Eukaryota; kingdom Viridiplantae; phylum Streptophyta; class Magnoliopsida; order Malpighiales; family Euphorbiaceae; genus Jatropha; species Jatropha curcas. The sequence continues at coordinate 26,412,718 of NC_143151.1, forward strand.
AAGTAAAAGATCACAGATACGAAATATTAGATCCAATTTTTTTAATGACTTGAACAGATGAAAAGAGAAGAAAACCGATAGAAAACGCAAAAAATTAAAGAACTTACCATTTTATGGAGTCTGTCTGTTCTATTAAGAGATCCACAATTCTATCAAAACAACCAAAACCCCTGCTGCAGCCAATCTACTCTGTAGTATTTTTCTTCTGTTATTTTTCCTCTTCTTCTTCTTCGGGAAATCTAAATCAGTGAAAAGTTGGGCCGAGCCAATGTTATTAGTACTGTTTGACTAAATACCAAAAAGATGCGAGAGAAGAAGACCGTCTGGCCTGGAATGGCAGCTGGTCCCATTACCCACTTAAAATGTATCAAACGAACCTGATTATAAATCTGGTAATAAAATTCATCTTCAGAAATTATGCTTATTACCCAACCTATCTCAATTCCCATTACAATTACTCTTTTAAATATCCAACTCGTTTAAATATTAAAAATAAAAATAAGTAAAAGTTATAAAATTATATTTTGACTTAATAGAAAATATAATATTAATATTAAATATAACTATAACATTAATTATAATTAGGAAGGTATATATAGTTTTCTTTTGGAAAAAATAATTATTTTAAATATCTTTTAAAATATTAGTTAAATCGATAATATGTATTGAGTGTTTAAATCTTTAAATCTAAATTCGATGCAAATAATAAAAATACTGTTATGCCTATTTATTCACCTTTACTTATTTTAATACTGGAAACGAATGTCGTACGGGTCGGAAAAAATTGTTATCCTTTAGCCTTCTTGACAAGGGGCGGATCCATGCTTGTAAATTTGTCCTATCCTCGCTCGAAACCTAACCAGATGCAAAATCTCATCCCATTTTCCACCTTATTAAAAAAAACAAAAAAGAAATCCCCTGTCTTTTGACAAAAATAATGCTCTCCAAACAAAATAGTTTTCCATCTAATGTCATTTCAAAACTATTTATTAATCTAATGTTTGTTCTAATATGGGGAGAGAGTGTTGTATATGAATGCAATAGAAAAAGTAACCGTACTAACAAGATAGTCAGCAATATATACTAAATACATATTAACATACACTAAAAATATTCTCAACATCTAGAAGACAACATCTAAAAATATCATACTAGAAATATTAACATCTAGAAATATATCCTAAATTCATACTAGAAATATTCACATCTACTAGAAAACTTATTCTAGAAATACAACATTAAAAATATTATTTGAATATAGCAATGATCTATATTATATAAATATTCACATTAACAAAAAAATAAATATTCATGTTTATTCCACCAAATAAATATTTATGAACTTTTATTATTTTTAAAAATTATGTCTTTTTAATTTATTAATAAGTTTAAAATTTATTTATATTTATATATAATAAATATACCTTTAGAATGAAAAACTAAGCCCAAATGCCAATTTCTCGGAGCAAAAAAAAGCAATCTACAGAAAAAAATTAACAAGGCATTATTTAATTAGAAATGAAATTAAAAAAATTTATACTAAAAATAAAAAAACTAAAATATAAAAAATTATTTACCTTTATCGACACCTTTTTGATGGGGTTTCTTCCTTCTTTCTATGAAAAATGCTTGAACTATTGTGCTGAACGAGTTTTAAGTGATACCGAGTGTTGTGGTAGTTTGAGTGTTGTGGTATTGCGAGTGTTATGATATTGTGAACTCCTCTTTAATAAGAAAAGTTGAGTAAGGGAATAAGGGATAGGTAATAGCTATAAGGAATCGAATCCCTGATTCTTTGCATCCTTTCAATCACGTTAAGTTTTTTGAATGTCATGGCTTGTCCAAATAAAGGAATTGGCACCAATATATTAACAAGCCGTGTCAATGCAAACATATTGCACCAAAACCCCTAGATCATACATGTGTTTTGGTAAAAAAATATTTGGAGTGAACAAATATTTTTTTTTATTGAAACCACTGATTAATTTGGTAGACTCTTAATAAAACATTATTTTTCAATGTACTTTTTGTTGACTAGTGATCACATCCCGTAACTACAATAAAACCACCAAATGAATTGTGTGTTTTAGTGAAAAGACAAATTGATAATTTTAAATTTTTATTTTATATTGAAATCACCAATTGGATTGGTAGTCTCAATACAAAATAAAAATTTTTGTTTATTCATAGAACTAGTTTTTGCTGACTGCTTATCAATACGTGTTACTTTTTTATTGTTGGTGGTTTCAGTACAACACTCTCTCTCCATGTTAGGACAAACATTAGATTGATAAATAGTTTTGAAACCATTAGCTTAGAAAATAATTTTTTGAAGAGCATTGTTTTTGTCAAAAGCTCTAATCCGCGAGCCATGTAAAACCTTATAAATTTTATTTATGTAATTTACCAAAAAAATCTTATGGAATTTTAAATTTTACAAGTGAGCTATAATTCATTGAAGTTACGAATTTGATAATATTGTACCATTCTCTATACCGGTAATAATAGTTTTTGGCTGTTTTGAATATTTATATGCAAAATATTCACTTAATGTGTATTGAGTATAATTTTTGAACAATATTTTTTACATTTTTCAACTTTTTAATAGGTATTTAATTGATCTAATTTTATAAGATTGAGTTTTCAATAGAATAATTTTTGCAAGTTGAAGTATATAGAATTTTATAAGTTGAATTGTTCGATAGATGAACATAAAAGTTGACAGTGCCACAAAAAAATTTTTTTTTTTTATGTAAATTATAAGTGTGAATTTATACATTGGACACATATAAAACACATATATTATATGTAGTAAAAATTAACAAAGAAATATATTAATATGTTTTTTTTATTTGAACAGGCATCTAAAATATTGACTCATTTCGTCTTTGGTAATATAATGATTGTCTCATTCTTTATGAGGCGGGTAGGATAGTCTCTACAAAATTGAGGCATTCTGCCTTCTCCAATGGAAGTGGATAGGATATCATAGAGTTAAGCTACCTTGAAATCTGTTTAAAAAATCTGTCACATTACTATTTTAGTGCCCATATCCAAAATTCATTTAAAATTTTACTTTATACTTATACGAATATAGTACTTGTAACTTTTAAATTACCATTTAAAATAAGTGGTGAGTTTTTATATTTTTTGAGAGACAATTACTTTGTCTCTATCTTTTTTTTTTTTTTTTTTTTTTTTTTTTTGTAAGAAAAATACTTAGTTGTATTGCCCATTATGATAACTGTGTAACAAAAACTCAAGGATCAAAGTCTAAATATGACAACGACTAAAACTAAGAGAAGCTCTTGCAATAGAGTGAGCTTTCTCATTCAAATGCCTACGCACCCATCCAATTCTAATATCAGGTTTGTCAACTAAAATACTTTTATAGTCTCAGACAATAAGATCAAACTCAAAAATATCAATAAAGGTCGAATGACAAGCATTAACTAACAGTTGGCAATCCGAGAAAATACTACCATTATGGGGCATCTGCTGCTGAGCATAGAGGAGGCAGCTTATGAGAGAGATGGGTTCAACAACCGCAGGATCTGCACCATCCTCTTGGTGACCTAAGACAGCACGCATAAACTCGCCTTTTGATGTCTGTAGCAGGGAACATAGCCCATCAGTAAAGGCTAGCCACTCATTACTTGCCACTTTAATCGTGTGGGACACTGTCAGGGTAGGGTCTGGGGCTCGTGTCACCTGTCGCACTAACCCATAAGCATTCTTTGACAACTTGGAAGTCCAGCCAATAGCGAGAGGTGGAGAGGTGAATTTGTTGCGGTGAAAAGTAGGAGTCGTTCCATAATCTCTCGTTACGACGTGACCATAGCTTCCATGCATGAAGCACGATCCATATGCTGAGACGAGACCACCTGCACAAACCAATCTGAGAATTTGACATCAATACGTAAACCAAAATTGGGAAGGTGAAACCACCCAACCTCCAAACATTCACTGTCCTAGGGCAATGAGCAAGAACAGGGCGGATCTAGAAAATTTAATTAGTCGGACAATACATGAAACTAATAATTCAATGGGGCAAAAAGTAAAAATTTAATGAAGTAAATATAAATTAACATAATTATATACACTAAAATGGAAAAAAATATAAACTAAACTGTAAAAAATTAGTGGGAGCAATTGCCCCCATTGTAGATCCGCCCTTGATGGTATATTTGTCTTTCAAAAAATATAAAGACAATGTAATTTTCAAGATATCTTTCTTACTAATAGCTATTATTTGATAATAGCTTTTAATATAACATTTACATAAAAATTTTAATATCTTTATTATTTATAGTGTTTAGTAATACCGTGTTTATATTAAAAGTCAAAATACTACTTTTATTATTGTAATATTTGGTAATGTAGAGTTTAAACTAATATTTAAGTTACCACCTTTTAATGTTTAATGGTCGGTGAAAATAAAATAGCTCATAACTACTATAATAATTAATAATTATCAAAACAACTAATTTTGAATAAAGACTTTAATATAATAGACCTAGAGATCTAATCCCATACATGTCATAGATAATAATTTGGGGTAATTATTATAAAGTCTCTAGACTTTTGTTAAGTACACTAATAAGGACATAATTTTCAAAATTATACTATTTAAATCCATGTATTATAACTATGTTACACTGCAGGTCAAACGAATAATTTTTTCATAAAGTAGAAATGAAATATCAAAAGCACCTTTTAAGAATAACTTTTGTTAAGGATTAAATAGTGTAAAATTATGCAAAAATTGAAGTCTTTATTAATGCATTTCACCAAATTATAAAGATTCGCGGTGATTATTTTTAGGGACTTTTTTGACATTTTATGGTCGCTTAAAGAGAAAACTAATGGCCAAAACTCATAGTGAAATCAAATTATAATATAAGGACTAAATAATATAATTTTAAAAAACTGAGGTCCTTATTAATTCATTTGAGCAAAACCTAAGGGGTTGTATAGCAATTACCCATAATAATTTTACTAACTATATTCATTAAAATTAATTTATTAGCTATCTAAAAATCTGAACAAATCGAGAAGAGCAGATATCTGAGGATACCCTATTATTTGCATCCCTATTTTGCAAAGTGATTGGCAGGTATAATTACGAAATAAAGTCCAATTTACTTTCTAAACATGTTATTCGGAAAAAAAAACTAGAGAATCGACATTTTAATTTAAATTACCACATGGACTTGTACTTTACATGTAATTTACCGTAAAGGTTTGAATTCATCCACGAATTTCCTAAATTGCTCGACAACTTGGGTAAATTTAATGTTTTGGGCAAATTACTCGCGAATTATAAGTTGATGGATAAATTGAATTAAAATATCAATTTTATAATGAATATGGGGGCAAATTAGACTTTTCGTCGATAAATTAGTATTGGCATTATCCAAGTATAGTCATGCAGCACTACAGCCACGTGTCTACATTGATATCTTTAATAGGTCCCACGTCCAGGTGCCTCAAAATAGAAACAAAGTATAACGTGTTTGGATTATTAAAGAAAAGGAAAAAAAAATTAAATGCATTGCACGCACTTTGTAGCTAATGAAGAGTTTCATACTTTCATTCTCAATTTTTGTCCTTTTCTCTCTCTGTATGCTTCTGCGTTATGGTTCGGTGACTGCAACTGCATGGCTCGTGACACCTTTCGCTCCTCTTTCTCCGTTGGATTATTCTTTTAATACGATCAATCAAGGTCATGCCAGTCATTTCGTTAATACCTATGCAAAGTGCGTGATCGGAGAAACCGAGAAGATTTGGCGAATGAATTTTCTTTTGCATTCTGATTAAGCAATAGAGAGAAAAACAAACGAAAGAGGATTTTGTTAATTAAGAGACTGTTTGGTTGCGTGGAATTATTAAGAATTGAGAGAAAATGGGTTTTTTCAGTGCGATATTCGGTTTGTTTGGATTTGGTGTTGGAATTTCTATGGGTCTTTTAATCGGTTATTACCTCTTCATCTATTTCCAGCCCAGCGATGTTGAGGTGACATTTTTTATCTCTCTGTTTCTTGTATTCATGTCCATTTGTTCTCTTATTAATTTTTTTTTATTTATAGGTTGCTTGTGTTTAATATTTCTCATTTTCTGCTTGGTTGCCTAGAAATGCTAGGAAGAAATTGTAATATTTTTGGTGTGTTTTCAGAATTTTGTCATTAGACACAAATTCGCGTGCATGTTCTGTCTTCAGTAATTGTAATTTGGTTTCAACTATTGCATGTTTGCTTGTTTAGGATCCTGAGATTCGTCCTTTGGTTGAGCAAGACCAAGAAACTTTGCAACGGATGCTTCCTGAGATACCTCTCTGGGTGAAAAATCCAGACTATGATCGTGTGAGTGATTAATATCTCTGTTTTTCTTCCTATACTATAAAATTTTACAAGTGTGTTTCGCATTTTATTTGGACCAACTTTACTAGCAATGCCTTTTGGTATTTTGTAGATTGATTGGCTAAACAAGTTTCTTGAGCATATGTGGCCTTATCTAGACAAGGTTTGAACTCTGCTCAAATTACAGTTTTCTTTGTTGGTGGCTTGTTGCTTATCTGATCTGTTTGTATGTTCATTACAAAGGCCATTTGCAAGACTGTTAAGGATATTACGACGCCTATAATTGCTGAGCAAATTGCCAACTATAAAATTGAATCGGTTGAATTTGAATCACTTACTCTAGGATCCCTACCACCTGCTTTTTCAGGTTAGTAGATCTGATTATTGCTTTTTAAAAAAAAAAAAAAATTCTTCCTTTTATTGTATCTGTGTATAGAGAAAAAACATTATTGTTTAAAATGGCTTCTTAAGCTTTCTGTGGACTGTCGATGCATTTCATAGTTGTCATGAATTTTGGTGTACAAGGTGCTTTTACATTTCACATGAGAAGTTATGATCATAATAAGGAATGACATAGTTTTGTGAGCCTATATTACTTAAATGTTAAGGTTTAAGAATATGAACTCTGAAAATGATGACAATATGTGGTGAGAGCTAATTCCTCTTTTTGATTTGTAATTTCACAGTAAACCTTTGTAGATCGTGTGGTGATTATCAGGGAGAATTCAATTTCTAGGATATTGTTCCTGTATTTAGTTCTGATGCTTGTCATGTAGAATGCATTTTCTTTTCAGTGTCTATTTCATCTTTTGCATAAGTTTTTTTTATCAGGAATGAAAGTTTATGTTACTGATGAGAAGGAGCTGATAATGGAAACATGCTTAAAGTTGGCTGCAAATCCTAATATTACTGTTGCTGCTAAAGCATTTGGATTGAAAGCAACTCTTCAGGTTAATGCATTCTTCGCTTACCTTGGAAGGAAATTGCAAGGCTGTTAAGTCATGTTTGGAAATTTCTTATATTGGACTGTTTGAATAATTTCAGGTGGTGGATTTGCAAGTTTTTGCTTTACCACGTATAACTCTGAAGCCCTTGGTGCCTAGTTTTCCTTGTTTTTGCAAAATCTTTGTCTCTCTCATGGAGAAGGTTGGTGAATGCATTTGTCTTTCTTTTATCCTGATAGTTAAGCAAGTTCAAATCATGTTTACTAGATGTCTAGATCTTCTATAATCTAGATATTTGGAACTTTCCTGATAATTTATGGTCCTCTTTTAGCAGCATGAAACTGGGTGATTTTTTGTTTCATTACTGCTGTTTGTGAAATTTATTATTTCATAGTATTCGTTAACAATTTTTATTCCATAGTATCAGTTAGCAATTTTCTGTTTTTTTTTCTCCATATAAGGTTATAGCCTCTGCAGTACATTTAAGGTTTTGGTTGAATTGAAGTATTTTGGGTGTTGAACTATTGCTGTGTGTCACCTTATCAGGCAGAACATGTGCCACTTGTGTGGCACACATCTCTGTAAAAAGTTATAATGATGGGCATATTTGAAGAAAAGAAAGGGCCTATGGCTGTTTAATCTCTTTGTTTGTCATTACATGAATATTCCTATAACACCATTTCTCGAGGCTTTGGATATTGTCAATCATAATGATGTTAAAGTCAAGTAACAGATAGCCAACAAATTAGACATGTCTTTGGCTTGCCCAGGTGCAACTTATTTATAAATGAGCTTTAAATTTTGAGGCTCATGCTTAACCTCATTATTAAACTAGCTCTAGCTGAGTAAATTGTGATATTGTTCTTGTTAAGAATCCGCATCGATTAAATATCATATCCACAAAGGGCATATAATATAAAGGTGGCAAGCTAGCTAGCTAATTGGTTAACACTAACCTTTTAACATTGGTTGGCCCAAACTCAAGTAAGCACATATTACACATTTTCACCTCATGCTGGTTTAGTTATCCTTCAGTTCATCGGTGTTGCCGTTGCATTTTAGTTCGGGCTCTCGTCTGGATGTCCAGTCCCAGCTAGACCTATTCAATTTCAGGGCAAAAAGCCCATTTCAGGGGAAGGATTTCAAATGTGAAGTGTCAATCGGATGTCCAGTCCCGGTTGCACTTGAGGGGGAGTGTTAAGAATCCTACATCGATTAAATATCATAGCCACAAATGGCATATAAAGGTGGTAAGCTAGCTAGATAATTGGTTAGTACTAACCTTCTAGCATTGGTTGACTCAAGCTCATGTAAGCTCATATTATACATTTTCACCTCATGGGTCTGACCTCTTACCCAATTCAGTTCTACCCTTTCATTTGTAATAGTTTTAATTCAGCTCACTTGTGAACAAGCAGAGAGGGTTGTCTTAATTGACTTAAGCTGTATATGAGACTACTTGCTCCTTCTTTAAAAAAGTATTCAGATATTTAAACAATTTCAATTTGCTTGACTATGTTTTTTCTTTTTACTGAGATTATGTATTATAAAATTTGTAATTGTTAGAGACCACTCTAGAGGTATATAGAATTTAAAGAAAAGGTTCAAGTATAATTTTTTCAAATAAGCTTATAAACCATATAACTACTGAACTTTAGTCAGTTGAGCTTCACTTATCTTGAGTTTGGCTTACTTAATTATTCAGTTTTGAAAGCAAGCTCAAATTGGCTCATTAGCTAACAAAGGAGCTCATATGAGTTTTATCAAACCAAGCTTTGAGCACTCATGAATGGCTTGGCTCATTTACAGCCCTGCTAGTGGAGGAGGCATTTGAGGATTTAGTAATATTAGCAAATTTATAGTTTGGAGAAGTTTATGTTATAGTTTGGTTTGGCTGGAATTATGCAACCTGAATATTTAATTGTATGATTTTGTTAGCTACTTACTCTACTTTTCTTAAGGTTCTACATATCCAGATAGGAACTTATTAGTTTGCTTATTTGTCATTCATTCAACCGAACTGTGTCCCTGATGTATGGGTTATTTCTATCAGCTGAAAGATGCTTTAAAGTATTAATGCTACAGTAGGAGTGGAGACAATCTGCAAAAGATCAGTTATGCCAAGTTTGCATGCTAAAGAAGTATACAAGTTATTTGAATGGGCAGAAACTGTCGATTCTGCTCATATTTATTGTAATCTGAGATATAATCTAAAGACTTCGTTTTCTTTAAGCGCTCTATCTCTATGAACCTCTAAGCAAAATGTTATTGTGAATTTTTCTCTTGGCAATGAATTGTTATTCTGAATTTACAGGGCTTTATATTGAGCTAGATTTAGACCTGTTTGTTTTTGGTCATATACTTTCATAAGGTGCACATACGCATGCTAACACTTTTTGTATAATTTTCATCTCTTTTGATTTATTTGTGTTTGTTTTTGCAGCCACATGTTGACTTTGGGCTGAAGCTTGTGGGAGCTGACCTCATGTCAATACCTGGCCTCTACAGGGTTGTCCAGGTAAACATTCATTGAAATTTCTATTCAGCTCTACTCCCCTTTTCTTGACTTTTTAGTTTTCACCATCCAACTAGTTGGCCGAACAAGTTTTGTTAAACATATTATGTTGCCTTTTAAGTCAGAATTGGCTTCTGATCATTTGTATATGGTGTCCACCTGGTAATATTATCAAGAAAATTTTAGATCATTAGTGCCTTAACTTAGCATCTAATCCTAAATAATGTTCATAACCTGATTGTTTTCAAGGCCCTGGCTGCAGCCTATTGTTTTCCCTAATATTGTATTGATTGATTCAACTTGATCTGCTTTTCAGAGTCAGAGGAAGAGAATGCATTCTTCCAAAAATTGTTTTCTTAAAAAGTGGCATGAAAAAAATCTTAACATATAAGTGATTGGTTTAACAATTCTAGGCTGATACTAATTATTCGTATTAAAACGTCTATTGTATATAATATTAAAAAAAAAAAAGAAAAAAAAGAAAAAAAAAAGAAACATCTATCAAATAACAGCATCTACAATTGGAAAAATAATTTCAGGGTTGACAATGGATGCTATATGTCTTGATATTGATTTATAAGCTGATATACACTAAATATTCGTTTTAAAAGGTCTATTGTATATAATATTCAAAAAAAGAAACATCTATCATATAACGGCATTTCCTTGTATAACTGCAAATAATTTCAAGGTTGATGATGAATGCTTTATGTTGTGATATTGATTTATAAATTTTGTAGTTGTCCAATAAAGGACAAAAAGCAAGTGCTTAAACAATAGAACTTCTGATTTATGTTGCTCTCTGGCAGCGTACAACTATTTCTTCCTTTTACAGATTTATTTGCTAAATAATAAAATTGTTATGTAAGTGCCATCTGAAGGCATTTTAGAATTTGACAGTGATGTTAGCTAATATTGGTTTTTTGAGGTTCATGATTTTAACAGCGTTATTTTTCCCCCTTCCAGGAGATCATTAAAGATCAGGTTGCCAACATGTACCTATGGCCTAAAACCCTAGAAGTAACAGTCATGGATCCTGCAAAGTGGGTTTCTTCTATACTCCAGAAATTTATTTGAGCTTTGACAACTTGAAATTAGTTCTAGATCATAACAAGTTTTCTGTAAGTACACTTTGTGTTTTCTGAATTAATTGGAAAATGCAGAGCTATGAAGAAGCCTGTGGGAATTCTCAGTGTCAAAGTTCTAAGGGCGATGAAGCTCAAGAAGAAAGATTTGCTTGGTGCTTCAGATCCATATGTGAAGATAAAGTTGACTGAGGATAAGCTTCCATCCAAGAAGACCACTGTAAAACATAAGAACTTGAACCCAGAATGGAATGAGGAATTCAACTTGGTTGTTAAAGATCCAGAGACCCAAGCTGTAGAGTTTCATGTTTATGATTGGGAGCAGGTAAAGATAACTACATGCTTTTCTGGAAATTATCATCTTGTGCTTCTTATTTGTTTATTGCAAACTGTTTATTCCCTTTTCTTAGGTGGGCAAACATGATAAGATGGGTCTCAATATAGTTCCTCTGAAGGAACTCCCCCCAGAGGAGCCAAAAGTTCTGACTCTTGACCTCCGTAAAACTATGGACTCGAATGATCCCCAAAATGATAAGTCACGTGGGCAGATAGTGGTGGAATTAACATATAAACCCTTCGAAGAGGAGGACATGCCTGCAGGTTTTGAAGAGACAAATACAGTGCAGAAGGCTCCTGATGGAACCCCTACCAGTGGAGGTCTGCTTGCAGTGATTATTCATGAAGCTCAGGATCTTGAAGGAAAGCATCATACTAATCCACATGTACGGCTTATCTTTAGAGGAGAGGAGAGGAAAACTAAGGTATATTCGTAAATATAGCTTTGGCTTTAGTTTTTTAGTTATTTCTGCCTGTCTGTGTTTTTATGTGGATATATGTTTACATTTCTTCTGGTCTTTGTTTTTCTCATTTATGGTGCATCGTTATAATTCTTGAAAATTTTTAGGAACCTACATTGGACCTTTCATTTAGTTTGGTTAGGAAAGCTACATGATAGTTATCTCATCTAAGTAATTTTTAGTTGAATTGCCAGGTGCTGTAAAATAAATGGTGACTGTTTCCTTGCAATGAAAATTGTTGATTTAAAATATTTATTTAAGTCCATTTCATTTTCTTTTCTCTGTTGATTATGCCTGCTGTTCAAATGATGGAATCCAAGAAATGGGAAACTTCTCTGTGCATTGAAATTGATGGGATATATATGGTTAGTCTTTCTGTTAAGTTGAAAATAATAATAATAATAAAACAAAATTCTCGTGTTCTGTTGGTATAGCATATGAAGAAGAACCGAGATCCCAGATGGGAGGAGGAATTCCAGTTTATGTTGGATCAGCCTCCGACTAATGATAAGATACATGTGGAAGTTGTCAGCACCTCATCAAGGAACTTGCTGCATGCTAAGGTATGGCCTATATGGTTTCCTTTTGGTTTTGTACAAGGCTTTTGGAGAGAATGATGTTACTGAAAGTAATTATTTTCATTTCAGTTGTCATGGTGATATAATGGTGCAACAGATTTTGATTTTATGCATTGAACCTGAATAAAAAAGGGGAAAAAAAAAATTCTATGTTTATTCTATGGAATTTAAGTTTTCTCACAAAGGTCAAGTTAGGAATCCTGGATCTTTCAAACTTTGCTTTGGCCTTGATTAAACTTTGTGCCTTTCTTTGGAGATCATTGAACTAGACACATTCTTAGATTCTAGAAACATACTCATAGGAAAGAAAGGAATGTTCGACTGGCCACTGCAAACTGTTTTGTGCATGTTTTTCCTTAGAGTTGATTTCTCGATCATAACATATGTATGGTTAAATAAAAGCTGAAAGAGTTGTCGCTAGTCATGCTTCACTTCTCGGATGAGTAGTAATTATTTTGGTTAATTATTTAGTTTTACATTAATTTTAACTTTCTTTACTCAAATAAAATGTTCCAATGTTTTGTTTTGATCAGGAGTCTCTGGGTTACGTGGATATTAGTCTTGCAGACGTTGTTAGCAACAAAAGAATCAATGAGAAGTATCATCTTATAGACTCGAAAAATGGTCGAATTCAAATTGAGCTGCAGTGGAGAACATCTTCGTGAGCTTATTATTATTGGTTGTTTTGTTTTCATTAATTCACTTATTTTATTCGAATTTTGTTTTTAGGTAGCACCTGATAGGAATACGAATCTGTAGTTTCTGGCCTAAAGCATACCAATTATTTTTGTTATCTGTAAATCGTTACAATAAAATGAAAAGAAACCATCGCTGACTCTGTAAGTTAGATTTCTCCTTTTTGGGCATTTTATTTATAGTTGAAATAACCTCTTTTACCTGAAAAGTGACTTCATGACAGAACAAAAGTCTGTCAGTGTATATCTGATATGGCTACATGGGGCTGTGAACCCAGCACAAGTTAGCTCTCTGTAATGAGAACTGTATTAAAGAGGTATATAAAAGGAACAACTGTTTATTTATTGATTAAAATTCCTATTGTGAGACACTTTTTTTTTTTTTTTAAATAATATTTAATTAACACAAATTAATAATTTGGTAGCCCATAACAATTTTCTTGGCTAATTTCCTTTTCTTTCCAAACAAGGTGAAATGGGAATAGTCATAGTTGTCCTTTGCTTTCGTCAGTGCAAATGAAGTAGGAGGTAAAGCTGCAATGCTAGAACAAATTTTGACTTTGAAACTCAGGACTTGCTCTTCTTTTCTATCTACTTTCAAATTTAATTTCAAGTATTTTCATGGTTATCTGCCTTCAATTTTTATGCCAAAACAAATTAAATTTATTTATTGTATATTATTATTTTGGTTTGAACGCAAACGAAATGAATCAAGAAAGGGAGACAAACGGAACGGACTATATTCTAATAATTAAAAAAAAAAAAATGTAAGGAGGCCATTTGATGAAGTGTTATTTCAACGAGCCACGTAATGATCGCAAGTAAGTTTGGTATGTAAGCCTGCATGAGATAAGAACTTATTACTTTATCTAATCTAATACCATTGGTCCCTCTTATCTCCGAAAACCAAAATAAAAATAAATAAATAAAATAAAATAAGCTCCTTGTCCTTCACTTATCCGACTCTTCCTTCCTTCTTTCCCATTGCTCGTCTACTCTACACCAGTTCACCCTCCTTTCCCTCTCAGCAGAGACACAGTCGCTCAACAGTAAAAAGCTCGTCGGATTCCGATGGCGTTACCCGTGGTTGACACTGAGTATCTGAAGGAAATCGACAAGGCTCGTCGTGATCTCCGCGCTCTTATCGCTTACAAGAACTGTGCTCCGATCATGCTCCGTTTAGCGTAACCATTCTCTTGTAATCTGATTACATGTTTTAGTTCTATAAACGTTGATTGAGTTATCGATTGTTTGTTTGTGAAGGTGGCACGACGCAGGAACTTATGATAAGAACACAAAAACTGGTGGACCTAATGGCTCCATAAGGAACGAAGAGGAATTCTCTCATGGCTCCAATAATGGATTGAAGATTGCTATCGATTTTTGTGGTCTGTTTCTTCTTCTTGCTTGTTTTTTTTCCATTTCTCCACCAATTTGATTTTGCGCGTGCAAGTACTTAAACTGGTTGTTTTCATTTTTCAGAAGAAGTGAAGGCTAGACATCCTAAGATTACTTATGCAGACCTATACCAGGTGATTATTTATGGAATTCTTATGTTTGCTTAATTCATAGATTATTTGCTTTCTTTTTCTTTTTTTAGATGATTTTATTATTGAATATCACTTAGCAAAGCATCAATGACATAAGGAGAGGGTTGTGAAACCATTCTCCTAGACCTGACATATCATGAGTAGCCCGAGCTAACAAATGGGCAACAACGTTTGCAGATCTTTTTGACAAAATTAAAATAGGCAGTAGGAATTTCTACAGGTAGAGATTTACAGTCCTCAATAGACCAAAACTAGAATCACATGAGCACTCTTCCTTTAAGGCTTGAATTACGCCTAATGCGTCTGACCCTGTGATCACTTGTGTCCAACCTTCAACTTTAACTCAGCTTAGTGCTTCTCTAATACCCATAGCTTCAGTTATCTTTGAACAAAAATTTCCAAAAAGCTTCTGACTTTGGGCCTCAGCTATCTATTGATTATATGCTCTTATTTTCTCTAGTATATCTCACATCCTTCTATACACTAATATACACAACTGCTGATTCTTAGAGATATTCCATTTCTGCCAGCATATTTTTCTGGTAGAGCATAATCCCGTATTGGTTAGATTGGCACAATGATGTTCAAGCTAAATGCCAGAATTGATAGATCATTTTGCCCATTGGTGGTGAAGAGAGAGAGAGGAGTGATGCTTGTTAGTATTACAGGCTCTCAGTACTCAAGAATAGACTTTGTTTTTTGTAAATATGAGTGAGTTGACTTACAATAGTTACCTCCCTTTGTGGATGTTATTGCAATCTCCCGCCGCGCGCCGGGGGGGGGGGGGGTGCGGGGCGGGGTGGCGCCTTGGAGGGACTGAATGATGCCTTGTTAGTATTACTGGCTTCCAATACTCAAGAATAAACATTGCATTTTGTAAAAACAAGTGGTTGGCTTACAATAGTTACTTCTCTTCTAGCTTGCGGGTGTTGTTGCAGTCGAGGTCACTGGAGGCCCAACCATTGATTTTGTTCCTGGTAGAAAGGTATGTGATTGTGGCTGTTCTTGAAGTTATTGTTGATTTCAAAATATACTATCACCAACTATTTATCCTTTTTGTAGGATTCAAAAGTCTCTCCAAAGGAAGGGCGACTTCCAAATGCTAAACTAGGTATTCTCCATGCTTCAATTAATTTCACTTCAAGGTTAGAACTTTATATTAATTCTGTGAATGATAATTTTTAAATTTTGAGTTATATCTTCTATGATAATGCTGTAAAATATAAATAATTTGAACTTTACTATTTGTAAGGCGAGGCTACATTGTGTATGTTTCTTTGTATTACAAGATTGGAAGATTATGTGTTGGTGTATGATGCAAATAGCATTAATGGACTTGTATGCTCAACACCAGTGGTAAACTAAAATTGAATGTCTAGTGTGATACATTTATTGTGTTCTTTGGTTTCCAATGTTTAACACTATAATGGGACGTTAGATTAAAGTTTCAGTTGTAACCTGAATTGCTTTTTTGGTTAACAACATGTGAGAAGAGAGTGTAGTTGTGTGTGCGCATGTGGATGTGTGTTTCTCCAGGCTGTCTGTTTTGCAGGTAGTCCCGTTCTTTTCTACCATGAAATTGCTAGGTGGTGCTTCACTCTTATCTGTTAGACTTTTCAATGGTACTAAATGGCTACATTTCATTGCAGCACATTCTGGTATATCAACCAATCATTTTACTTATCATGAAAAGTCACCATTAGCACATAAACAAAGTCACCATATGCTTGTCTTTTATGGTAAAAGTGGATCTTTGTAGAGATTATAACTTGTCCAAGATCATGTAATGTAGATTCTTCAGTTTGCTAAGTATGGTATGTATGACCTCCATGTTTCAGGTTAGTTTTGAAGTTCCCATGTTTAAGTTAGAGCTGTAACTTCGTGACCTAGCCTAAACTCTGGATAGACTTGCAATGACACGTGTGGAATGCTTAACCTGAGCTCTCATACTTGCGGATTTAGTCAAAAGACATAAATCTTTTATTTTTATTTGAAACATACTTTATCCCTTGATATCTATATGGGTGTCTTTTACTCCAAATTTTAATGTTATTTTTGCTTACTTTGTTTAATTTCAATAAATGACTGAGAAAGCTGATGCGTACATATGAAAATCATGCAGTAATCTGAGCCTAATCTTAGCTTAAGTTGATACTTGCATTCTGTTATGTTAATGTTTAACAAGTATCTGAGCCTAATCTTAGCTTAAGTTGATACTTGCATTCTGTTATGTTAATGTTTAACAAGTAGATGGTGTAACACCTATCCTTTAGATCCTAACTGGTTCTGACCTTCTAAGTTAGAATTACAATATCACAATTTTTTAAATAGGGACATAGAGCACTGAACTAATACTGTGCAACTCAAATCATTGTGTAAAGGTCTTAATTGAGACTCAAGTTTCTATAAAAGTACTCTTTTATCAAGAATCCAATGTTTGTCAAAGGTATTCGTCTTTGACATGGGGATCACATAATTGCATTATATGGTTACCATTTGAGAATGCTTGATGAGTTTTCTGAGCTATGTTAGGATCTAATAAGCAAAGTAAATTTAGTTCAAAGACATAGGGAAGTAGGTCATGTAATAACTTGAGATGACTAATATTTTGATTTTTTGAATCAATATGAGGACTAGTTGGTGCATTGTTACTGAAACATACCTATGTATAACATGAAGAGTGTAAACTTGTACCTGCTGGTACTCAGTCTAAATGCTTGCTGATGGAATTCATTTTTCCCCCCAAGTACTGTTGATTTATTCAATACATACTCTGAGGGTTCTCTAATACACTTGCTTATAAAATCCACCATTACCTTTTGGTTGTTAAAAGAGGCTTGTGCTGATGCAAAGCAACCTAGCAATCTCATAACATGCAAATATTCTACTGCCCTCTATTTTAGAATGATTTATCATCATCAAATTGATACCTTCGTTTAAATTGATGTTGATTGTCCTTTATAGAAGTTAATGATTGAAATTCTTCAGCTGAAGGAAAAATCATACAAAGTTTAAATTGGAAAACTTAAAGTGGAACTGTTAATTTTCTGAAAGAGGTCTCATATATTAACTGCATAATGCTAATGCTTTTATTTGTGGCCCTTTTATAAACCAAGGGTCAAATAGTTACTGGATCCTCACAGTAGTAGTTTCATGCATGATTGTATATAGCTGTTAATAAGCTGTATGTTTAAATATGCACTATGTGTGCTGGATCTGAATTTTGAATATTTTATTTGTGAATTTGGTGGTAGGTTCACCACATTTAAGAGATATCTTTTATCGGATGGGTCTGTCTGACAAGGATATAGTGGCACTCTCAGGGGGTCATACTCTGGTAACTTTTTCTAGCTGTTTTTATTTCGTTGTGGTAATCTTTAATGCACAAAACTATAATTGTTTGGTTGTCTATGTCATAGGGAAGGGCACATCCAGAGAGATCAGGCTTTGACGGACCTTGGACTAAGGAGCCTTTGAAGTTTGATAACTCATACTTTGTGTAAGATGTAAACCTAGAATACCAAAATTTTAGACCTCTCTATGGAGTATATAAATTGAAATTAATCTTCATATTTATTGTCAATCCTAGGGAACTGTTAAAAGGTGAGATGGAGGGGCTGTTGAAACTTCCAACTGACAAGGCTTTGTTGGATGATCCCGAGTTTCGTCCTTATGTCGAGCTTTATGCAAAGGTAAAGCAGGCATTTTTTCCCCAATCGAATGACTATCTTATTGTTGTTGCTAACGCGTGGATCAAATAAATGAGGAATTTATTTCATTAATAAAATTTTTATGTTTCCTATCCTAATCAGCAAGTATGGAATTAATTTGCATGGTAAACTAATTCTATTTAAGCCAAATTTTAGTCTATCAATATGCATTTGTAAAATTTTATAGGATTTGGTTCAAGTAGAATCAATTCTATGGAATTTATGGGGGAGGATTCCAAACAAATTTTTATTTATACCAAGTGTGTAGTATATAGCTCTGCAAATGAATTGCATAAATTTATGGAATTCATTTGTTACAAACAAGCTTTTACAATTTACTTGTGCGACGACATTAAACATACATGTACTGTATATACAAATAATTATCTAGTGGCAACTCTGTTTGTATCTAGTGCTTGTATCTTAGATATTTAGTACCATTATACTGTTTAAGCATTTCAATGGACATACAAGTTCAAATTTACTATCACACACTAGAGAAGTTGTCTAATCTGACCTGAAATGCATCTGTCAATCCACTTGCAATAAATATAATTGGAATGAGCTGTTGATCAAGCAAGTTATTTTTTTAATGCCCTTCCAACCAGAATACTGTCTTTTTGCGGTTGGGCCTGGATTAATACTACTCCTTTGGATAGCTTGAATCCATGTGTAGTCTTTTTTCTTCCCCCACAGATTTTCCTTTATTGAAAAGAATGTCTGGGTTTACACATCAGTTGTTTGAATATTGGACATGTTAGTTACTTGAAGTAGGGTAAAAAATTCTTGCCTGTCTAAGCTAGTTTTTCAATAATCAGTGCCTTTTGGGTGATTTTGATGGCCTGAAAATGGTTAAAACAGTTGGGCTCGAAGCAATATGTAATTTTCATGCAAACTTTGTTGGGTGGCAGGATGAGGACGCATTCTTTAGAGACTATGCAGTGTCACATAAGAAACTTTCCGAACTAGGGTTCATGCCAAGTTCCTCTGGATCCAAGGTTATTGCAAAGGATAGCACCATACTAGCACAAAGTGCGGTTGGAGTCGTAGTTGCTGCTGCCGTTGTGATCTTAAGCTATTTGTATGAAGTTGGCAAAAGAGTGAAGTAGAGGGTGCTTCATCTTTATTCTCATATGTTATTGTTTCTATTGAATCAGTCATTAGTTCATTTTCAGAGTCGCAAACTGATTAGTGAATATTTGTATTTATTGATAAAAATAATATGCATCTTACTGAATACTAGCAATTGTTCTAACGTTCTTAATTAATATTAAGGTGCATTATTTCTTATAAATATCTTTGATCAAATCTTTAACAGAAAAAAAAAATGATTGTATTATTATTATTATTATTATTATTATTATTATTATATATATGTGCACAGATATAGCAGATATATGCATGTATTTTATAAAATAATATAAAATTAGAGAGAGAAATAAAGGGAGAATAGAGAGTATTTATTATTAATGAGAAGCTATATATATATAGTTACATAAGTGGAAGCTTAATAGAGTTTTACACAAATAAGGAAGATAGAGTTGACACGCAAATCAATAAGATAGAGTTTGAAATAATTAAGAATACAACTTCTAACCCATATAGAACATCTATTTATTTCATAACACTCCCCTTGCATGTCCATTAAAGAATATGTCTCTCCCTTTGCATGTCCATTAAAGAATATGTCTCGGATGTCCATTCTTTAAATATAGAGTTCGCAATAATTAAGAATATAACTTCTGGCTCATATAGGATATCACTTATTTCATAACACTTTCCTTTGATGTTCATTCTTTAAAAAATATGCCTCGAATGTCCATTGTTTAAAGAATATGTCTCGTTAAAACTTTACTAAGAAAAAACCCTGTTGGAAAAAAAATCTTAATGAAAAAAAAATAGTACATTATTCTTTTCTTAAATACGCGTTGAAGTACTGTCTCATCAAAAACCTTTATCAAAAAAACCCAGTGGAAAAAAAAAACATTGGTTAAAAGGAAAAAGAGTACAATGCGTATTTACTTCCCCTCATATTAGCTATAATATAAATCATGTATATCATGCCATGGAGATATCAAATACATATTTAACTTTATTCATTTTCTTCATATTCAAGAAGAAGTATATCTTGCAAATAAAATTTATAAAAATGCTTATATCTATTCATATGACTAGCAAGATACATTAGCATTTTTATTACACTAGGATATGGTACTTCAGGAACAATAAGTTCTTCATAATTTTCTTAAAGCTGAAAAATTGTCATTTTCTTATCAAGTGACCTCAAAGCCATTGAGATTCATAAAAAATTATTTTAATAACTTAGTCATATATGTGGATTTATAGACAAAAATCATTTATGAAATACTTGAACTTTTGGCGGAGACAAAATTTTATATTCCCAATGTTTTAGATCTCAAACTCTTCCCTTGAGTAATCTATAATCTTTGGAAGCTCTTCAGGAGTTCCAATAATATTCATAAACTAAATAATGATAAATTCATATTCAAATCTCTTTATGAACATATAACATCATTATTATAATATTCTTTCAAAAAATATTTCCTAATCAAGATATTACCTTACTCACGATAGCATATAAAATAAATATTAAAAGTATAAAAGCATGTGACTTTCAACAAAATAATGTAATATTTTCTCAGGCATAAAATAATGTAGTTATAAAATAATGTAATATTTTATAATTATATTATTTTAAATACAATATAATTATAAAATAATGTAATAATTTCTCAGTCATAAATATCATTAAAGCGATTATACTGTATGTATTGAGATTTCTTTATTTTATATTGAAATCTTGAATATATTTCTCGGGGTCCCGATTTGCTTGCTTCAAGCATTTTTCCATATTTCATGGATATCATGTTTAGGAACTTCTTCCACAATTTGCTCTTCTAGAGCTTAACCATATTGAATATTTGCTCATTTTCTTTTCTAGGATTTTTATTTTTAGAACCGATTAGTTTACCACACTTCAGGTGTGCCATAGACTCATTAGTATAGGCAGTTTGTCCTTTATAGACTTTAATTCTAATAGGAGCATTTTGTAGCTAGTATGTGAGATTTAGTTATTCTTGTTTGATCAGAAATATATTTGGCAATTAATTTGCAATATTTTGCAAATGAATTATCTTTTAAATTCACATTGCCTTGAATGATGATCAAGATATAATAATGATAATTCTTTTTCAATCAATTATCTTCTAGTTGCTTATTTTCTCCCCCTAATATGAGATTCATAACAATTAGCAAATTTAGCATATATAAATTTCTTATGTGAAAGTTCTAAATATTTAATCATAGATCATATCCAACATATATTTCCAACCTCCTTTTTGAGAACCTGTCTTATAGTACATTGTGGTGGAGCAATTAGAACATATACCGCACATTTAAAAAATTCCTCAATTGGTAACGTTTGGTTTCTAATGCAAAAATCAATTACAAAGAGGAGATCTTGTAATAACTTATTGGCTTGATGCGAGTAAGTACTTTTAGATTTAATAGCATGTCCTTCTAAAAATAGGAAAATTTATTCTCATAATAACTGCCTTGCAATTAATTGCAATCATATAATAAATTATTATACTAAATCATTTTGAGCATAAATAAAAGCAACAACGGGTTGACTTATAATCATTTCAATTAACACATACCATAATCATTAAAGGCCTGATATGTAAATTCACCATCATTCTCAAGATAAATTAGCTTAATAGCATAATCTGAAAATTGTATTCTTAATCAAATTATTTGTGCAAATAATCATGCAAACTTCTAGTTGCATATTGATAATAATTTTTGCAAACTTCAGGTTGCAAATTAATAATAATCATATAACTATCTTTTGGATGCATCTATAATATATCCAAATAAACTTATTAATAATTTCTCTTTTTATATTCCATAAAATACAAACAGTTCAATTTGAACTCTTGGTGAAGCTCAATAATTAATTTACTTTAAGAACAAACTAAGCATGAAAAATTCATTAGATTTGAAGAAACTTTTGGTTCTTTAATAAATATTCACATAAGAATTAAATTTTCCTTTTTCGCATCATTATTGATCGGAATGGTCCAATCGATCATGCCAAATAATAAAGTACTTGGATTTGTAAACTTCTGGTGTATAACAATATTTATTTCAATTATAAATATCTTTGTAATACAACATTACGCATAAAATTCATTCCTCTAGGTAGTAATATTTGCTTTTTCGAAACCTTTAAATATTCTTCTACTACCAAAGTCAAATATGTCACTCAATATTTTGGTGTACAACAAGTACATAACCAATATCTATATATATAACATTTATTTGTACCACTTCTGGTGGTAAGATTTAATTCTCAGTTAGGTGGCCACCATAATTGCTAAAATTATATTTCAACTGTGATCTTATCAATATTCTAAATGACAAGTATATTTTTGTCATTATTCACAATCACATCCATTTGTTGCATTCGTTTCAGAGAATGTTTCATGTCTAGTTAGGCGGTTTCACATCCCACGTCTATTATTATATATGGTTCCATTCACTTTTCCCCAATGGAGCAGATCCAGTTGGACGGATTTCATGATTTTTATTTAAGATATCTTTATTTTGCTCAATGATAAAAAGGATATGAAATAAATTCAAAACATATCTTAAAATATTTTCTCTCGATATTGCTACTTCAGGAGTATGTTTGAGGTATAATGTGACATCCTACTGAGTCGAGTCATTTCATAGAGTCGAGTTGAGTCGGGCCAAACCAAACCCGGTTGGGGTAGAATGGGATTATAAGTGGACTTACTTGATTGAGAGAAAAAGATCAAAGCATATGGGTGAGGATTTATTTGCATTAAAAGATCAAGCTTGGGTATTAAGTTATAGCCTTTTGCTAATTGAGGTACCATTTAGGAAGTTTCACATAAAAATTCATTGATATTTTGATGGCCTACCCGTAATAACCATTTCACTTTCCCATTTTCATCTTTATCTTCATCTTCTTCATTTCCTTCCTTTCTCCATCCATTTTCATGGTAGTTAAGCCTTAACTTCAACTTCTCTTCTATCCAAGTAAGTAAACCTTCTTGAAGTTCATAATTGAATCATTTGGTGCTATTTTTAGAATATTCATAAGAATTCTTATTTATAGGTGAAGTGAGTTCAAAGGTAGTAGAAAAAGGAAGTTAAAGAAGAGCTCAAGCTTTTTGGAGTAAAGGTTTGATATCTCTTTTCATTTACCATTTTCTTTGCATGAGAATTTGTGTGGTGTGTTGCTAATGAGACAATATTGCTTCATGTTGAGTGGGAGGACTGGTAATGGTGAGAAAACAGGGGAGGAATTGAATAAATGAAGTAAATAGTGAGTTTATGCTGAAACAGGTTTTGCTGGAAATTTTACCAGTAGCTTCATCTTGATTTTGACCCCATTTAATGATGGAATTAGGAAGTGTTATAGAAGAGTTATTTGTTCCTCTATGTGTTAGCTTTACATGGGTTTTTGAATCATCCAAATCGGAGTTGTATATTGAGAGATATGACCAAAAGAGTACAGACTGTGCAGGCTGGAAAACGCGACGCGCGCGCGAATTGCATGAAGAGCTCGCGACTTGTGCCTGAAACTCACTGACTCTCATTTTGCACTGTACGGGCTCGCGACTTTCATTTGCGCGCTCGCGACTTTCACCTGAAACTCTCTGACTCTCATTTGGTGCTTTACGCGCTCGCGACTTTGCACTGCGCGCTTGCGCCTTGTGCTCGATAACACACTGACTCTCATTTTGCACTTCTCGCGCTCGCGACTTTGCACTGCGCGCTCGTGACTTTCACCTGGAAACTCACTGACCTTCAGGTGTGCTTTGCGCGCTCGCGACTTTACAAGGCGCGCTCGCGACTTGTGTTTTCATGCACTTTTGGCCTTCTTTTTCTATGCAATTGGATTCCTTTGCTCAACTTGTATGCCTACAATCATTTTACAACAAAAATACAACATTAGAACATGTATCAAAACAACATGCAAGCATACAAATGATATGAAATCAAATAAACATTATGATTTATGAAGTTATGAACTATGAATATGATGTTGTGTTATATTATTGACATACCAACATTAGGCTCCATTGAGGTTAGGTAGAAACCACTTAGATAAGGCTATGTCGCGACATAGGATAGCAGATCTGCATCCCATACAGTTTGATACTCCGGCTACAGGCCGTTGAGTGGATATGATTATATATGGGCCATAGCAGCCAAGCATACAGTATTCATCCAGTTTCATACAGTTTTTCTTATCACTTCGGTTTCACTGTAACCTTATGGAGCCATACAGATATCTTGACATAACATTTCATGAATCATACAGTATTATAAACAGTACGAAAGATAATCAAGGTATAAGGAATGGATCATGCTATATGTGCTTATATGTTTAATTATCCATATGCATTTACATGCTTATTTCTATCTATGTATGTGCTTAATTGTTTCTTTATTTGTTGAGATATCCACTGAGCTTTATTTGCTCAGCGAGTTACCTGTTTAACTCGTAGGTTTTGAGATTGGACCGTAGAGAGTCAGCTTGCAACTGCTGCAGTTCATCTGTAGAAGACTCAGTCTTCAGGGTAGCTACTCATTTGGATGTGTATCTTTTGTCTACCCTTTTTATGGCATGTACAGGGCACACAGTTGGGCCCATTTCATTTTGACACTAGTATCATGTCTTGTAAATATAAATTACATTATTATTGTAAACAACATCAGCTGATATTATATTCAACATACATTATGATATCAGCATGACAAGACATAAAGTCAACCAGTTTGTAGCGTCTCGGTTCGGTTCATTCGGGTTAACGGATGGACCGGGAAGGGATGTTACAAATTTTGGTATCAGAGCCCTAGGTTTAGTTTCCCCGGGCTTACATGCATAAGTCAGTATAGTGTACATGCCATGACTACCCTGATGAACTAAGCTGTTGTTATTCTTTTAGGAGGATGTCTCAGGAAGGTGAGAGTGAGTCACACGCCTCCAGAGCAGTGGAGGGTGAGGCTCCAATAGCACCAGGTCAAGAGGTATTGTTAAAGCAACTTGCGGATACTTTTAGACAGATTGCAGGGGTGATACCTCAAGCACCAATAGTAGTAGAAAGAGAAAGAAAGCCCCCACTAGAGAAGCTTCGGAAATATGGGGCGAAAGAATTCAGTGCTAACAAGGATGATAGTCCAGAAATAGCTGAGTATTGGTTAGATGGGACATCGAGTGTTCTGGAACAATTACAATGTACACCAGAGGATAAGTTGGTTTGTACCACATCATTGCTCATAGATGAGGCATATACATGGTGGACTACTGTTCAGCAGCGGGTATCAGCAGAGCAGCGTACATGGCAATTCTTCTTGGATGAATTCAAGAAAAAGTTCATCACAGAGGCTTACCTAGATGCGAGAAGGAAAGACTTCTTATACCTGAGGCAGAACAGAATGTCAGTTGCCGAATATGAAAGAGAATTCACCAGGCTCAGCAGGTATGGTAAGGGGATAGTGACTACAGAGGCCGAAAGGTGTAAAAAGTTTCAGGAAGGCCTGAACGATGAGATTCAAATGGGAGTGGTAGCTTCCAGATTCAGAGAGTTCTCAGCTTTGGTAGAGGCAGCTCAGGAGATAGAGCGAATTCAGGCCAGTCAGCGTACCAGACGCCAGCAGTCTCAGCAGAGGAGAGACCAAACTCAGAGTGCACCCAGTGCATATCAGTCAGAAAGCAAGAGATTCAGAGGTGCTAGTAGTTCAGCTAGTTCTAGACCTTCCTTTAGCCAAGGCGCAGCTGGGGTTACTAACGCGCCAGCGGTATCAGTTGTGGCTAGTTCTGTTGGTGGTAGTCGAGGTTCAGGCAGAGGAACTGGTAGAGGCACCAGTAGAGGTGCAGAGTCAGCCGGTTATACTTTTCCACCTTGTGAGCATTGTGGCAGACGGCATGGTGGAGATTGTTGGTTGGTGACTGGTAAATGTTGGATATGCGGAGCATTAGACCATCAGAAGAAGGATTGTCCGAAGAGGGCAAAAGTTCCTTTACAGGTCATAGCAGGCAGAGGGAGAGGTGAGAGCTTCGGAGGGCAGAGACAGCAGTCAACGACTGTGGACAGACCCGATACAAGAGGTCCAGCCAGGGTCTATGCGATGCGAACCAGGGAAGATGAGGAAGCTCCAGATGTAATAGTTGGTGAGTTTTCTTTAGGTGATCATACAGTTTATGCTTTAATTGATCCTGGCTCATCTCATTCATACATTAGTGTACCTAAACCTTGGGTTAAAGGGTTAGAAGTTGCATATGTGAGTCAGGGTATGTTAGTTACTAATCCATTAGGAGATGTAGTACAAACTCATACAGTGGTCGAAGGATGTCCAATTGTTATTCATGGAAAAGAGTTTCCAAGAGATCTGATAGAGTTGCCATTTAGAGAATTTGATGTTATTCTGGGTATGGATTGGCTATCCAGACATCAGGCTATAGTTGATTGTGCAAAGAAAAGAGTGACATTATATACAACAGCAGGGGAAGAGATTACAGTAGTCGGGAAGCGGCGAGATTTTCTGGGTAATGTGATATCAGCCATGGCAGCAAAGAGATTAATTCAGAAGGGTTGTGAAGCATACTTGATATGTGCATTACAAGCAGAGAAAGAACAGTTAAAAGTGCAAGATATACCAACAGTGTTGTGACATCCTATCGAGTCGAGTCTTAGCACTGAGTCGAGTCATTTCATAGAGTCGAGTTGAGTCGGGCCAAACCAAACCTGGTTGGGGTAAAATGGGGTTATAAGTGGACTTACTTGATTGAGAGAAAAAGATCAAAGTATAAGGGTTAGGATTTATTTGCATTAAAAGATCAAGCTTGGGTATTAAGTTATAGCCTTTTGCTAATTGAGGTACCATTTAGTAAGTTTCACATCATTTTTCTTGATATCTTGATGGCCTACCCATGATAATCAGTTTCACTTTCCCATTTTCATCCTTATCTTCATCTTCTTCATCTCCTTCCTTTCTCCATTCATTTTCATGGTAGTTTAAGGCAACCTCAATTTTCTCCAAGTAAGTAGAATTTCTTGAAACTTTATATTATTCAACCTCTAATTGAGCTATATTGTAGATAAGTTATAAGAATTCTGATGTGTATAGGAGAAGGGAGTTCAAAGGTAGTAGAAAAAAGAAGTTAAAGAAGAGCTCAAGCTTTTTGGAGTAAAGGTTTGATATTTCTTTTCATTTACCATTTTCTTTGCATGAGAATTTGTGTGGTGTGTTGCTAATGAGACAATATTGCTTTATGTTGAGTGGGAGGACTGGTAATGGTGAGAAAACAGGGGAGGAGTTGAATAAATGAAGTAAATAGTGAGTTTATGCTGAAACAGGTTTTGCTGGAAATTTTACCAGTAACTTCATCTTGATTTTCACCCCATTTAATGATAGAATTAGGGAGTGTTATAGAAGAGTTATTTGTTCCTCTATGTGTTAGCTTTACATGGGTTTTTTAATCATCCAAATCGGAGTTGTATATTGAGAGATATGACCAAAAGAGTACAGACTGTGCAGGCTGGAAAAAGCGACGCGCGCGCGCGAATTGTATGACGAGCTCGCGACTTGTGCCTGAAACTCACTGACTCTCATTTTGCACATTACGCGCTCGCGACTTTCACTTGCGCGCTCGCGACTTTCACCTGAAACTCTCTGACTCTCATTTGGTGCTTTACGCGCTCGCGACTTTGCACTGCGCGCTCGCGACTTGTGCCCGATAACTCACTGACTCTCATTTTGCACTTCTCGCGCTTGCGACTTTGCACTGCGCGCTCGCGACTTTGCACTGTGCGCTCGCGACTTCGCACTGCGCGCTCGCGACTTTCACTTGGAAACTCACTGACCTTCAGGTGTGCATTACGCGCTCGCGACTTTGCAAGGCGCGCTCGCGACTTGTGTTTTCATGCACTTTTGGACTTCTTTTTTTTATGCAATTGGATTCCTTTGCTCAACTTGTATGCCTCCAATCATTTTACACAAAAATACAACATTAAATCATGTATCAAAACAACATGCAAGCATACAAATGATGTGAAATCAAATAAACATTATGATTTATGAAGTTATGAACTATGAATATGATGTTGTGTTATATTATTGACATACCAACATTAGGCTCCATCGAGGTTAGGTAGAAACCACTTAGATAAGGCTATGTCGCGACATAGGATAGCAGATCTGCATCCCATACAGTTTGATACTCCGGCTACAGGCCGTTGAGTGGATATGATTATATATGGGCCATAGCAGCCAAGCATACAGTATTCATCCAGTTTCATACAGTTTTTCTTATCACTTCGGTTTCACTATAACCTTATGGAGCCATACAGATATCTTGACATAACATTTCATGAATCATACAGTATTATAAACAGTACGAAAGATAATCAAGGTATAAGGAATGGATCATGCTATATGTGCTTATATGTTTAATTATCCATATGCATTTACATGCTTATTTCTATCTATGTATGTGCTTAATTGTTTCTTTATATGATGAGATATCCACTGAGCTTTATTTGCTCAGCGAGTTACCTGTTTAACTCGCAGGTTTTGAGATTGGACCGTAGAGAGTCAGCTTGCAACTGCTACAGTTCATCTGTAGAAGACTCAGTCTTCAGGGTAGCTACTCATTTGGATGTGTATCTTTTGTCTACCCTTTTTATGGCATGTACAGGGCACACAATTGGGCCCATTTCATTTTGACACTAGTATCATGTCTTGTAAATATAAATTACATTATTATTGTAAACAACATCAGCATGATATTATATTCAATATACATTATGATATCAGCATGACAAAACATAAAGTCAACCAGTTTGTAGAGTCTCGGTTCGGTTCATTCGGGTTAACGGGTGGACCGGGAAGGATGTTACAAGTGCGTGATTATCCAGACGTATTTCCAGAAGAGTTACCAGGGTTACCACCAAGGAGGGAAGTGGAGTTTACCATAGATGTCTATCCTGGAGCAGCACCAGTATCAATTGCACCTTACAGAATGGCACCAGCAGAGCTAAAAGAGTTAAAGATTCAGCTACAGGAGTTATTGGATAAAGGCTTTATCAGACCCAGTGTATCACCTTGGGGAGCACCGGTATTATTTGTAAAGAAGAAAGATGGATCACTCAGATTGTGTATTTACTATAGACAACTTAACAAACTGACAATCAAGAATAAGTATCCATTGCCTCGAATCGATGATTTGTTTGATCAGCTAAAAGGTGCAGGTATGTTTTCTAAGATCGACCTTAGGTCGGGATACCATCAGTTGCGGATAAAGGAAGAAGATATCGCTAAGACTGCATTCAAGACCCGATATGGTCACTATGAATTTTTAGTCATGCCATTCGGTCTCACAAATGCACCAGCGGTTTTCATGGATCTCATGAACCGTGTGTTTCATTCATATCTGGATCAGTTTGTGGTGGTGTTTATAGATGACATTTTGGTCTACTCCAGAGACAGGGTTGAACATGATAAACATTTGCGGATTGTACTCCAGACACTGAGGGATAAACAGCTTTATGCCAAGCTCAGTAAGTGTGAGTTTTGGCTGGAAGAAGTTTCTTTTTTAGGACATGTGGTGTCATCTGAGGGTATCAGAGTGGATCCTAAGAAGATTGAAGCTATTGTTGATTGGAGACCACCCAGAAATGTCACAAAAGTTCGAAGTTTTCTGGGTTTAGCCGGCTATTACAGAAGGTTCGTAAAGGGATTCTCCATCATTGCATCACCTTTAACAAGATTATTGAAGAAAGCAGTTGTATTCCAATGGGATAATAGATGTCAGCAAAGTTTTGACACTTTGAAGAAAAAGTTGACTGAAGCACCAGTGTTGACTCAGCCAGTGTCAGGTAAAGACTTTGAGATTTACAGTGATGCCTCTCATATTGGGTTAGGATGTGTACTCATGCAAGACAGAAAAGTGGTAGCTTATGTCTCCAGACAATTGAAGCCACATGAATTGAATTATCCAACCCATGATTTAGAATTGGCAGCCATTGTTCTAGCATTCAAAGTATGGCGGCATTATCTGTACGGTGAAAAGTGTTACATTTACACAGATCATTAGAGTTTAAAGTATTTGCCGACACAGAAGGACTTGAATTCAAGACAACGGAAGTAGATGCAGATTCTGGCTAATTATGATTATGTCATTAATTACCATCCAGGCAAAGCTAATGTGGTAGCTGATGCCCTTAGCCGGAAATCATTGTTTGCTTTGAGAGCAATGAGAATTAGCATGGAGTTACAACAGCAGGGAGTTATTCTAGCACAGATGCAAGTACAGCCATCTTGGGTTAAGGAAATTGCAGAAGCACAGAAGAAAGATGCACAAACAGCACTATGGGTGAAACAAGTACAGGAAGATCATGGTGGGAAATTCAGATTGGATAACAGTGGAGTCTTATTCTATGAAGACAGAGTTGTTGTACCACAGATAGGGGAGCTTAGACAAAAGATTCTGCATGAAGCTCATAACAGTCCATATACAATGCATCCAGGTAGTACCAAGATGTATCAAGATTTGAAGAAAGGCTATTGGTGGCCGGGCATGAAGAAAGATATCGGAAATGTTGTAACAAAATGTTTAACATGTCAACAAGTAAAAGCAGAACATCAACTGCCAGCTGGGTTACTTCATCCAATAACAGTGCCAACATGGAAGTGGGATCAAATCACGATGGATTTTGTTACTGGATTACCTCAGACGCAGCGGAAGCATGATGCAGTATGGGTGATCGTGGACAGATTAACTAAGTTCGCACACTTTCTACCAGTTCGGATGGACTATTCTCTGGACAAGTTAGCAGAAATTTATGTTAGTGAAATAGTTCGACTACATGGAGTTCCATCATCCATTATCTCTGATCGTGATCCAAGGTTTACATCGAAATTTTGGGGTAAACTGCAGGAAGCATTAGGGACGAAATTGCATTTCAGCACTGCATTTCATCCTCAGACAGATGGTCAATCAGAGAGAGTAATTCAAATCTTGGAAGATATGATGAGATCATGTGTTATAGAATTTGAAGGCAGTTGGGACAGATATGTACCTCTCATGGAATTTGCCTACAACAACAGCTACCAATCAAGCATTAAGATGGCACCATATGAAGCATTGTATGGTAGACCATGTAGGACACCTGTGTGTTGGACAGAACTGAGTGAGAAGAAGATTTTGGGTCCAGATTTGGTTAGAGAAACAGAAGAGAAAGTGGAAATCATCAGAAAACGACTGAAAGAAGCAAGTGATCGACAGAAGTCCTATGCCGATCTAAAGAGAAAGGATATGGAGTACTCGGTCGGTGATAAGGTATTTCTGAAAGTTTCACCATGGAAAAAGATCCTAAGATTTGGACGAAAGGGTAAGCTTAGCCCTAGGTTCATTGGTCCATACGAGATTGTTGAACGTGTAGGACCATTAGCCTATCGCCTAGCGTTACCTTTAACCTTAGATCGAATTCATAATGTCTTTCACGTATCAATGTTAAGGAGGTATCGATCAGACCCATCGCACGTGTTATCAGCAGAAGAGATTGAAATTCAGCCGGATCTCACTTATGAAGAAGAACCAGTTCAGATCTTAGCCAGAGAAATTAAAGAATTACGGAACAAGAAAATAGCATTGGTAAAAGTTCTTTGGAGGAATCATAAGACAGAAGAAGCAACTTGGGAATCTGAAGACACCATGCGACAACAATATCCGCAATTGTTCACAACAGGTAAACTTCGGGACGAAGTTTTTATTTAGGAGGGGAGAATTGTGACATCCTACTGAGTCGAGTCATTTCATAGAGTCGAGTTGAGTCGGGCCAAACCAAACCCGGTTGGGGTAGAATGGGATTATAAGTGGACTTACTTGATTGAGAGAAAAAGATCAA
The DNA here is from genome assembly GCF_041381405.1 of Jatropha curcas. Taxonomy (NCBI): domain Eukaryota; kingdom Viridiplantae; phylum Streptophyta; class Magnoliopsida; order Malpighiales; family Euphorbiaceae; genus Jatropha; species Jatropha curcas. The sequence continues at coordinate 26,444,921 of NC_143151.1, forward strand.
AGCATATGGGTGAGGATTTATTTGCATTAAAAGATCAAGCTTGGGTATTAAGTTATAGCCTTTTGCTAATTGAGGTACCATTTAGGAAGTTTCACATAAAAATTTATTGATATTTTGATGGCCTACCCGTAATAACCATTTCACTTTCCCATTTTCATCTTTATCTTCATCTTCTTCATCTCCTTCCTTTCTCCATCCATTTTCATGGTAGTTAAGCCTTAACTTCAACTTCTCTTCTATCCAAGTAAGTAAACCTTCTTAAAGTTCATAATTGAATCATTTGGTGCTATTTTTAGAATATTCATAAGAATTCTTATTTATAGGTGAAATGAGTTCAAAGGTAGTAGAAAAAGGAAGTTAAAGAAGAGCTCAAGCTTTTTGGAGTAAAGGTTTGATATCTCTTTTCATTTACCATTTTCTTTGCATGAGAATTTGTGTGGTGTGTTGCTAATGAGACAATATTGCTTCATGTTGAGTGGGAGGACTGGTAATGGTGAGAAAACAGGGGAGGAATTGAATAAATGAAGTAAATAGTGAGTTTATGCTGAAACAGGTTTTGCTGGAAATTTTACCAGTAGCTTCATCTTGATTTTGACCCCATTTAATGATGGAATTAGGAAGTGTTATAGAAGAGTTATTTGTTCCTCTATGTGTTAGCTTTACATGGGTTTTTGAATCATCCAAATCGGAGTTGTATATTGAGAGATATGACCAAAAGAGTACAGACTGTGCAGGCTGGAAAACGCGACGCGCGCGCGAATTGCATGAAGAGCTCGCGACTTGTGCCTGAAACTCACTGACTCTCATTTTGCACTGTACGCGCTCGCGACTTTCACCTGAAACTCTCTGACTCTCATTTGGTGCTTTACGCGCTCGCGACTTTGCACTGCGCGCTCGCGACTTGTGCTCGATAACACACTGACTCTCATTTTGCACTTCTCGCGCTCGCGACTTTCACCTGGAAACTCACTGACCTTCAGGTGTGCTTTGTGCGCTCGCGACTTTACAAGGCGCGCTCACGACTTGTGTTTTCATGCACTTTTGGCCTTCTTTTTCTATGCAATTGGATTCCTTTGCTCAACTTGTATGCCTACAATCATTTTACAACAAAAATACAACATTAGAACATGTATCAAAACAACATGCAAGCATACAAATGATATGAAATCAAATAAACATTATGATTTATGAAGTTATGAACTATGAATATGATGTTGTGTTATATTATTGACATACCAACATTAGGCTCCATTGAGGTTAGGTAGAAACCACTTAGATAAGGCTATGTCGCGACATAGGATAACATATCTGCACCCCATACAGTTTGATACTCCGACTACAGGCCGTTGAGTGGATATGATTATATATGGGCCATAGCAGCCAAGCATACAGTATTCATCCAGTTTCATACAGTTTTTCTTATCACTTCGGTTTCACTATAACCTTATGGAGCCATACAGATATCTTGACATAACATTTCATGAATGATACAGTATTATAAACAGTACGAAAGATAATCAAGGAATAAGGAAAGGATCATGCTATATGTGCTTATATGTTTAATTATCCATATGCATTTACATGCTTATTTCTATCTATGTATGTGCTTAATTGTTTCTTTATTTGTTGAGATATCCACTGAGCTTTATTTGCTCAGCGAGTTACCTGTTTAACTCGCAGGTTTTGAGATTGGACCGTAGAGAGTCAGCTTGCAACTGCTGCAGTTCATCTGTAGAAGACTCAGTCTTCAGGGTAGCTACTCATTTGGATGTGTATCTTTTGTCTACCCTTTTTATGGCATGTACAGGGCACACAGTTGGGCCCATTTCATTTTGACACTAGTATCATGTCTTGTAAATATAAATTACATTATTATTGTAAACAACATCAGCTGATATTATATTCAACATACATTATGATATCAGCATGACAAGACATAAAGTCAACCAGTTTGTAGCGTCTCGGTTCGGTTCATTCGGGTTAACAGGTGGACCGGGAAGGGATGTTACATATAAATCATAAATATTATTGATAATTTTAGATCAAGAGCTAATATAGTCTCTAACATTAATAACAACAATATTTTAATTATATTTAAAATAAATCAATCAATTTTCAAAATTGGTAGCACATTAATAATATATGCCAATATATAACAATAATTATAATAATAAGATAATAACCTTAATATTGCAAAATTAAAATAACTTGCATTTTTATAAGCTTTGCAACAATAGATGCATTCATTCATGATAAACCTTTGGTAATTATATATTTCTTTCAAACCATTTCAAAGAACAAACAAATATTTAATTATCAAATATACAATAGAAGAAAATTATTGCCTTGAAACTATTTCAATTAGATTCTTGATTTCTATCCTTGATGGTGTCACCAAGACCCATAGCATCCAAATGTATTTCAGCATCCAATATCCATGATAAATAGTTCTTGCCCGTGATATCAAGGGCCACAAATTCAAAATTTACAAGATTTAATATCATAAAAATTATTAAAACAAAACAAAATAATTATATTAGACAATAAGATGATAATAAAAGAATTTAAATATCCACTAAGATAATTATGGAAAGTACTATCACAATAAAACAATTATATTAGGTGATAAAGATTATAGAATAATTCAACAAAAATAGAACACCATAAAATAATTTGTTATTGTCATTATAAATTATAGACATTAAATCTAGATCTCAAATATACATAATAAAAAAAAGATTATTAAATATTATGTATTGTTATTAATTATTAATTATAAACATATACCAATAATAATTAATAATTTATGAATCGTAATACGTGTTCATGAAACCAAAATAAAATAAAGCAAAAATAACATACTACACTATGCTTTGTACGAAACAAAAAACAAACAGAAGAAGAATAATCAACGCATTCAATGATGCATACCACATCAATATCTTTTGCCTGTTAGATTTTATTATCAATCGTTATTATACTTAAAAGCAATTGTAGCAATAACTTGCTAAATATTTAACGAAAACATATGGAATAATTATAGAGATACAAATAGAAATTAGCTCTTGGATGTTAATAAATTAATACATACAACATTAACTTTGGTCATCGGAAATCATAAACTATCCTCTTTCTTTAAGCTACTTTTGAAAAGAGCGATGCAACAAAATCGAATCATATTATAGATCGAAATCGTGTTGATAACATATTATAAAATAATATAAAATTAGGGAGAGAAATAAAGGGAGAATAACGAGAGAATACGAGACTGTATTTATTATTAATGGGAAGCTATATATATATATATATATATATATATATATATAGTTACATAAGTAGAATCCTAATAAAGTCCTACACAAATCAGGAAGATAGTGTTCGCAATAATTAAGAATATGGACTAGACATCCACTTATTTCACAACAATGTAAATTATTTACCTTGTAACAAAATGTTGTTATAACCTACAAGATAATATTCTCAATCAGGTGTGGTCTGGTTGGTGGGTTCGAGTCTTCTCAACTATAAGTATTTTTACCAATTTAGTGAGCTTAGGTGAGGGCTACCCCTATTGTGTATGCTCACTTTCAAAGTAATATTATTACGATAATTCATTAATTTTTAAATAATGATCATAATTGAAACACTAGTTTTATATCTTAGTATCTAATTTTAATTCAACTTTATGTTTTCTTTTTCTCATACTCTAAACTAGTTTTATATCTTCTTTTTTTTTTCTATAATTTAAAAGTTTTTAAATGTTATTTTTGTAACAGTGTCTGACTTTTACTATATGTAGGTGATAATTTGAGAAAAGTAAAATTTATGTAGTATTGCAGATGAAGTTCTCCAAAAGGAAAATCGAGCTTTTCTTTCTATTTTGGTTTTGGCTATTAGGAAAATTGAGTATTAGTGGATATTTAATTAATATTGTTATTCAGGTATTTATGAAAAACTTGACTAAAACATGTAACTTTCTGATGAATTATTAAATTTGATTTTATAGAATGGTTAGCCTATGCATCAGCATGGTTCCATGGTCTAGTGGTCAGGACATTGGACTCTGAATCCAGTAACCCGAGTTCAACTCTCGGTGGAACCTTGGTCGAAACATTTCAATTCATTTTTGCAAAGCTTTTAATAGTTATTTATATAATTTGTTTTAGAAGAGTTATTTATTTAAGGGAAAATTATAGTTATTTATATAATTTGTTTTAGGAGAGTTATTTATTTAAGGCAAAATTATAGCACAATCCATATGATTTGAGGAATATAATTAGTTTATCTTTGTATTTTTAAAAGTTTTTCATATATTTGCTTTTATTATATTTCTAAGTTCTTTTGTCCATTTCTGTTAAGTCAACAAAAAAAATATAAAAATCAAAATAGAGATATTTAAAATTATAAATTGAAAAAACTACTGTTTGTGGTGGGTTAAGAAATATAACTAATATATATCTTTGTTTTTTAAAATATATCAAAGGAAAAAAAAAAAAGATAAAAGGAGTATTTTTGTTATTCAAATTACATAACGGAAAAATACAAAAATCCTAGTTGTACAATCGATGAAAAATATAGGGAAAAATTAGTGTATTTTTAAAAACACAAAGACACACTAATTTTATTTTCTAACCCATAAAAACCGTACTAAAAATTTTATTTTTTATTCTCTAATTTTAACTAATTTGAAATTAGAATACAATTTTAACAGAAAAGGGAAATAGGTGTACTCATAGATTAAAGCCGTTTTATTATATAATTGTTACAAGTCGCAAAATTTAAAATTTATCAAATTGTTTAGCATGTCGATAATATGTAAACTAGAATTTAAGATAACAAGTTACGTGCATCTAAGGACCAAAAAAATTTCTTTTAATTTATTTTTAGTTTATTATTTTGTTTGATTTTGTTTTTTTAACTCTCTTATAGTTCAATTTATTTTACAAATTTGAAATTAAACAAGTGTTTAATATTTTATTTACGATCCTTTTATTTTATAGCTCATGTAGTTATTACGGTGCATGAAATTAAAGTTTCATATTATGTAGAAAATTATATTCTTATAGTATAAGACATGATTTTCCATCTGTTTTCTTTCACTATTTTGATCTTTATTGAGATTATATTCAACATGTTTTACTTTTATTTCTTCAAATTTTTTAGCTAAGTTATTTTATTACATATATTTTTTTTAATTTTTTAATGTGGATTTCATGAGTTTTTTTTTTTTTTTTTTTTCACTTGGGATATGAGTGTCTATTCTTTATGATCCAATATTGAAATAAAGAATAACATATATATATAAAACATGCGAATGGAGAAAAATTAGATGTATCAACTCTGCAAGAGCGTTTGGTTCAGTTTATTCATTCCCAATAATTATTAAATTACTTTATTTATCTAAATAAAGTATAAAATATTTTAATGATAATTTAATAGTCGACTAGAAAAATTTAATGCATGAACACTATTTAAATCATAATTTAAAAAATATTCAATTTCTAATAAAATAAAATATTGTAACCGTAAATACGCAAGTATACCAATATATAATCTAGTCGTAAGTGTATATATAACTTGACAATATATCTAAGTACAAATCCCCTTCCCTTAATATATAAAAAAAAAAAAAAAAAAAAAAGAAAACTGTAAATACACAAACACAATTCAAATCATGTTATGAAAAATAAATAAAATAAAAGGTTATAGCCAGACTTAACAATAACCAAAAGACAAAAAGCAAGTTGCCAAACCTCAACGTATAACGTATAGAGTAAGCTTTATTTATTAAATAGTTAACTTTTTTTTTTTTTCATAATGACTATTTAGTAATGTATCTATTTATTTCTTAGCACAATTTAAAATGATTTAACTTTGAAAATAGGTACAACTGTTAATTTGCCAAATATCAGTTCTCAAATAATAATTTACTCTATTAAGTAACAATTCAAATTGAAGTATACTATTATATATCCTTTAATTTAACATATTTTATTTTTATTTTAATTAAAAACTAAAAATAAATTTTAATAATTTCTTTCCATATGTTTCTAGAATAATTTTTTTTTAAATTTTATATCTCGAATTTTCAATCTAACTTTTGATTTGGGATGAAATTGCAGTTTTTGACATGAAATATTGCGAATCAAATTGGACCGCTTAAGAACTTATCCGACTTTACTTGGCCAAATTCAGAGCGTTGCACGGCTGAGGACCTTTCAAATCGGTCATAAAACTCCGGAGTGCTGCAGCTGGTGCATCATGCATGTTCTAGAGACTTTCTAGTTGTAATGAAGGCTGTCGCTGCTCTCCGCCGCTACTCAAAAGGAGGTATCTATCTATCTATCTATCATTTTTCTCCGTTTGTGCTAATTTCGTTGCTTTCCTTAGTCGGTTCTCCAAAGAGTAACTTCAATGGTGGTTTCTTCATCTTTAATTTTGATTTCGGAAATAAATTTCTATCTCTTGGTACTATTAGTTCGTTTCACCTAGTTCAATTTATGGTCCTGGTCCATAATCATCCATGTCTATAATCAGCATAAGCTTTAACTCGAGCTAACTATAACACTTCATGTTTTGCGCTTAACTGTGTACTAATTGCGTCCAATCGGCAATTGTTGTTTTAAGTGCTGTTGAGAAAAGCACTTGTGTTCTTTCCAGTGAATTAGATATGTTCTAGTCTTAAAATCTCCAGAACAAACTGTAAAAAACCAGGTTCAAACCTCAACGGTCAACAATTTCTTAATCCAGAATGTTCATCCTGTATCTAGAAATTTTGTAGCTATAATTGAGGAAGCTTGCCTCTGTATCGGGGTTGTGCAGTGTGATGGTTATTTGTTATTCAGATTTATCTTTTGTTGACTTCTACGGGTTTAAATGCTATGAATGTGTTGAATCTAATTCATGAAAATTGAAATAATTGAAACTTTTCTGCTCCTTTTCCTGCACTAAGAATTTAAATTCAAATTAACTTCAATTAACCAGTTAAATTATTGTAGTAAATTCGATTGGAAAATGATTTGGGAATTTTAGTTGCATGAATGGAATGTTTACCTTCTGATAAAGCTGAATTAAAAAAAAGCGATAACACTGTTTTGTTGTTTTTGTGTATGTCTATAACCAAAAGCTTTAGCAACAGGCAAAACTTTATTTCTCATTGAATTGAATTTACTTTTGTGGTTGCAGAGTTGTTATTGACAATGATTCTAACAGTGACTCCACAATTATCCAGGTACACCTTGAATGTTCAATGTATGAAACTTGGGTACTAGATGTTTTCTAGTTATTTTTTGCCTACTTTTGTCGTATGCATATGCTGCTTGAACAAGAAAGTTTAAATTCGGTAAATTTCATGTTCAGAAGGATGTGGTCAGCAGACAAGTTAGTCCCCTTGAAAATGGTCCAATGATTATGTTCTATGCAGAGTACATGTCAAAACATAAATCAAAATTGAAGAAAGATCAAGCAAGAAGTTACTTGAAGTGGTTCCCAAAATTTCCAAGAAACCTATGTCATGGTTGCATGGCAACTTGACATCTTGTTCGAGTAACATGATGACAAATATACAATAAAAAAATTTAAAAAAACAAGGGAAATGTAGGCTTAAAAAATTATATAAGTAAACTTTTGAGATATTTGGATTGACAGTCAGATTTTTTTCAAATTGCAATTTAATTTTCATAATTTTTTTGGTTAGATGCATATTGGTGTAGATAGATTTATTATTCTTTATAATTTCAATGCAATGGGGAAATTGTTTGCAATAAAACTGTGTATGATCGAGAAATTAAAAGAGATCATATTACTTGTTTTTGAAGAATTGTGGGCTTAAATGAAAATCTTTAAAGAAAAATTAATGTGAGAAAAGAATTAAGAATCTGTAAGACTCACGTATCTTGAGTTTGAAGATTTTTAAAAGAAGATGTAAAAATTCAAGGCTTTTTTTTTTTTAAATAATATTATCTAGTTAAATGAAGAGAATTTCATTAAAAACATATATTTTTTTAAACAAACTAGACATGGTAGATCTCATAAACTTTTTCTGAATTTATTTTTATTAATTTAGGCACATTAAATATAATATATAATTACTCGAATTAAAATTAAAAATGAACAAAACTAGATAAGGCAGAGTTTGAATTTTTATGTTATTTGGATAAAATAAATTGGTATGAATAATGCATAAAGTATTCAGTCTAAATGTTCGTAGTTGAATCTTCTAAGGATTTGTTGTTTGGCTGTGACAGAATTTTGTTCTTCCTTATTGCACCCCTTTTCTTCCTCAGAATTTTGTTCCTGAACTTCTGTTGATTATTCAATGCATAATCTGAGGGTTCTCTCTGATGCTTACTTCTAAAATCCATAGAAAATTTTCATAATAGGGGAGGTTTCTGCTCATGCAAATCTGTCCCTTAACATGCTAATATTTCTAGTGCCTTTCCTTATGTTGGAGTGGTTTGCCAAAGTGTTGTCTAATATTAGTCATATCATTCCACAAGTTGATGTTGCTTGTCTTCATGTAAGTTAATGATTGAATCTCTTCGGCCAAGGGGGAAGCCATAAAAAATAAGAAAAATTCTTGCACCGGCTGGATTCATGTGGATCTCTCTTACATGTAATGGAATCCCATAATAGATGATATCTTCTCACACGAGATAACTCCCATTTATTTGGTGACAGCTACTCCAAATTGAAACCAGTCCTTGTGGACTTAGTCTAGATAAAAACTATTCAAAAAATAAGTTGAAACTCAGAAGTTATATATATAAATGTATAACTATAAGCTATAGGCTATGTGTTTGCGTACACATGCAGGCTTTGATTTGAATTTGAATTTGTTTCTGAGTTTTGTGGTAGGTCCAGCATGTTGTAGGAATATCTTTATTGGATGCATGTGTCTGACAAAAGGGGTCATACTCTGGTAATGTTCTGTTACTGTTTTATTTAATTGTAGTTAGCTATAATATATAAATCTTTAGTTCTCGGATTGGCAATGCAATATACAGGAAAAAGAGATCGCATTTTGATGGTCCAAGTTCGCTAATTTCACACTTTGTGTTAGTATTTTAGACTAATAACAGAAGAAATGTACACCTCTTGGTATGGAGTATATGAATTCAGATTAATATATTCATGCTGTACATAAAGGAAACTTGAGCCTTTTTGTTTTTCCCTTCCCAAAGACGGCTTTTGCTTTATTTTTCCTTGAATTTTAATTACGTGATTCACGCATATGTACTATAGGCAAATAATCACATGTATGTTGACTCCTGTTTGTCTCTAATGTTTGCATCTTAAGTTCTTACTATCATTGAATCACCATCTAGGCATTTCAATAAGTGGATACAAGTTTGAGTTTGTCGTCATAATCTCGTGGAGTTGTCTAATCTGGTTGACATATATATTCCAATTCACTGGGAACGAATAACATTGGGATGGGCCATATATCAACGAGTTAATTATTCTTTAATTCTCTTCCAACCTGAATGTTTAATTTTCGTGCAAGTCAAGTGCAGATTAGAATTCCTTATTTGTTTAACTTGAAGCTCTATATAATCCTTTCCAGAAAAATGTTTTGGGGGTTTTACATGTTATTTATTTAAATGGACTGTGCTTGGGCGTAACTAGTGGACGCTAATTAGTCTTCCAAAATTTTGTAGTGTCAAATATAATTCTCGTTTCATGCAAGTTTTGAGACAATCATTCATTATATCTTGTGAAAACTAGAATCAATTAATCTCAGACTTCATGTAAAACTAGTAGGACCGAGTGGAGCTGCTTTTTAAAACTTTGCCTTGTATTTTTCCACTTCTTTTAATTTTTTTTAATGTCATCCTTTTCCAAACTATGGTTTGAAGTCTTAAATATTACAACGCATCTCAAATGCAACACCGAATTGCACAAAATTACATTGGTATAGTATTATATTAAAGATTCTCGGATATGATGCATGCTTATATCTATTTACAATGAATCGAGCACACAGTTGATGATTATAATGATGATCTTTTGATTAGAAGAATTCTCATGGGATTTCTGTAGTTTTCTATAGTGTCATGTTTCATTGCAGATATTTTCTGTTCTGAGACAAATTTTCTAGATGCCATCATGAATTTTCTATAGTCTGTCTACTTCTCATTTCTTCCACTTAGGACCCTAAAAACGCGGAACCATTAAAAAGTCAGCGCACCTGAACTCAATCATGATTAGATGTCTTTATTTTTCCTATTTCTTTGTTTTTTTTGGTCTGGTTATGTTATGGTCTTATGAATGTTTGGAATATTTTGTTCAGATTTCTTGTTTGTGCATTATGATCAATGTCTACCATCAGCTATGGATTGCTTGTTCTTGAGCTTGCATAGGATCCCATCTTAAAGCATGTCTTATTGATTCATTCTCGTTTTGCTCTGAATAACATTAGATATTGGTCAAAACCTTGTTGCTCTAGTCAAAATGTCCCAAAACTAGAACAAAATAATAATTTAGTACCCTCTATTCATCAAAAAATGAAAAAAAAAAAAATGTATGAAAAGACAATTTTTTTTTTTCTAAAGCTCTAGTTTTTTTTTTAATTCAAGATCTATTTGTTTTCTGTTAAATACATTTACACTTTGTTTTGAAAGGAAAGTAAGGAAAGTATATTGACACGATGTTTCTTTCTACAATTATTTTCTCTCCTTATGTTTGGATATAACGAAGAAAAAAAAATTTTTTTTTCTTTGTTCAGAAATAGCAAAATGTTAGATGAAAGAAAATTTTATCATTGAAAATTGACAATTATGTTCTCATTTAATTTAAAATAATAAAATGTGCTTCTAGTTATTTTGAGCTATTTGGGTAATTTAATAAAAATAAGTGAAATTTTTATTTTTCTCCACCATTTTCTGTCTAAACTGAAGATATTTAAAACATGTGTATCCATATAAAAAATAAGTAAAATATTACATCCTTTAATATTTTCCTGCTTTTTCTCAAAGTAGGGAAAACACCTTTTCCTATATGGTTATTTTCATTCCTTAAAAAAAATATATAAAATACTCATTTAAGCAAATGCTAAGAGTTAAAAAATTTATCTAATTTTTTCAGTTAAAATCTAATCATATGTTAAGCAATCTTATTTTGAATCTGGAATTCAAAACAAATGTTCTAATTATTTATGGTATAACTGTTAATAAATAATTTCAGTAACTGTAATACTTTAGATTGGAGGAATTTACAGTTAGATTCAAAACTTTGATTTCCAGGTGCAGACAAGGCAATCTTACTTTTATAATTTTACTACCAGACTGAGCCACCAAATTTAACAGCCAACAAATACAGCTTGTCTAAAAGGTTTTGTTTTGCCCCATTTTGTGTCCTAGCACCTCAATTTATGCCCTTGAAACAAATGTGGGAAAGATTAGGAAGATCTGATTCGTTCTTTCTGTTAATATTTTACTGAATAATAAATAAATAGGAAATCATTTGAGGAAACTAAACCTAAAAAATAGAAATAAATTAATAATACAATAAAGGGTTTATCCCAAGGTGGGTGCTAAGATTGAGGAGTCCCACATGTGAAGGCCAGCCAAAGAGGTAGGTAAGAGTTTTTAGGACACACCCACGATTACGATTCTTCTTTAGTACCTAAGCACATGATATCCACGTGTTTGCTTTGCTGGATGTCACCACACGTTCTTCATTTTTGCCGATTCTCACCCAGTTAGTTAGGTATATAATTATAGAATTTTAATTTTAATTCTTTCCAGGTTACCAAAAAAAAAAAAAAAAAGAAAGAAAGAAACAGTTTCTCTCCAGATACATTTACTTATAATTTTATTTTCTATTTTTCTCCCTTTAAAGAATAGCTATGTGCTTGTGTGTACGTATTTGTAGAAGAAACTGGTTGGGATGGTGACCTTTGAAACCAATCAATGTGTTAAAACAACCTAACTGACAGTGATGATGAGTTCCATCTAACTGAAGCAACAAGCATTAATAATTAATGTATCTATCGCTAGTTATCTTTTTTCTTATATGATCTAATTGTTTTGGGGGGCAAATTTTTATCTTGAACATGCTTTTTACATTTCCTGTTCTAGGTTAATTGTAATCATAGTAATTGAATTTACCCCTAAATTTTAATTTCTGCTTATTTTGGTTTTGATTTTATTTTTAACTTATTAAAGTTTTATAAAGATTTAGCCAAATTTTGCGTGTAAAGGCTAGATATGGCAATTTAATTACTTATACTATTATTATTAGCTAAATCTTACTTGGTTAAGCCACTACTGAAATTTAATAATAATTACTTATTCGAACAAAGTGATTTAATGATTGTAATGGAATTGATAATGAATTTAATAATATGTATATAAGATTATCTGTTCAATATTTTGTTGAATTAATTTCTGAAAGTAATATGGATAAGCTTAGGTGGGCTGGGGCTCTGTGGAAAAATGGGAGAGCGAGAGAGGAAAAAAAGAAGGGAAAAAAAAAAGTCTTTTCTGTAGGAATAAAATCATAAAAAAGTTTCAACATCAAAGTGAGGCCAGAGTTGGACTAGGTGCTGGGACAGTCAGAAAGGGTGAAAAAGTAGGTGAAAATACACACACATAATTGCACAACTTGATATCTATCCCTTGACAGCAACTTCTATGCCCATGATCCTTAACCCTTACCATCCACTTGAATTTCATGATGAGAGAGAGAGAGAGAGAGAGAGAGAGAGATAAATGGTGGTGGTGGGTAACAAATAATCTTGGCAAGTTGGAGGGAGAGAAAACAAGAAAAAGGTGAATAAACCTTCCCATCCCTAACCCTACACTCTGTAATGTTGCCTAAACTTGCACCACAAGGTTGGGGTTAAAAAAAAACTAAAAAAGGAAAAGTGGAAGGTGAAGGAAGCCCACATACAACCAGAACCACACTCATATTTCTCTCTCTTTTTATTATTTTATCTTTTTTGGTTTCACTATTTTCCCTCTTTTTCTTTCATCATCTTTTCTTGAACCCAACCTCTTCCCAACTCTTCTAGAAGGAAAAATACCCTTTTGTTTCTTTTCTTTTCCTCTCTCTCTCTCTCTCTCTCTCTCTCTCTCATGCATGATAGTGTAGTGTACCAATAGAATAAAGAACCACAACTACCTCTATACATGGGCACAAGAATAACACTAGAATAGCCAAACCACTTGAGCTTATTTTTTCCCAAATGCCCACCACAACTAACTTACTTAAACAACATCAAATTAATCAACCCAAAACTTTTATCTCTATACCCAATATCAAGTAGTCTAAATTTGTTTCAATACTTATTAACTATCTAGAAACAATGTTAATTTGGGAATGGAAATTTAATTAAGTTGAGAAAATCTCACCGCCATATATTAAACTAAACTTAATTCGTAAAAATTCTAGATGCGACACACACACATGAATGGATGGTAACTTGCTAATCAAGAATTTCATTAGATAAAGCATAATATAGGCAGTCTAGTTGTATGAGGAGCTATAGAAGCAAGAGTGTTAGGTCACATAAAAGATATATAATATAATACATGAAGGTGGACCTTAATTTTTAACAGAGCCCACCCTAATTGTTGTTAGTTCCAACATAGTATATAATATACAAGCTCAATATGAATTCTGGTATATGCTGTCTGGTGATGAGTTGGAGAAGATTTTGAGAGATAACTAAAATGAAAATCAGTAAATAAATAAATAATTTATAATAAAAAATAAATAAAAGAAAGGGGCAAATATGTACAACAAGTCTTGCCTATACTTTAATATACCTTACTTTACACCTACCTGAAGGTTACCTATAGTTAATGTCCTTTTAACTTATTATATGATTGATGCTAATATCATCAAGAGAGAGGCCACCAGCCACTACTCTCAAACCTGTCTCACCAACTCACATCTAGAAGCATAATAGCTAAGAACCTCCCTCTCTCTCTCTCTCTCTTCTCTCTCTCTCTCTAAAAGAGTCAAAAGCCTATATAAAACCCCATTTCAATTCCTCTCAAGGGCCGGTCTTAATGTTGCAGCAAACTCCAAAAACAAAAAATCCTCCACTTTTACCCTAACAATCACTAATTAAACCACATCAAAAGAAAAACCCATTTGCCTTGTCTATAGTTTGATTGATTGGTATAATAATAATAACAATAGTAATAGCCTATTACTCGAAAAATGGGAAGGTCTCCTTGCTGTGAAAAAGCTCATACAAACAAAGGTGCATGGACTAAAGAAGAAGATGATCGCCTTATTGCTTATATTAGAGCTCATGGTGAAGGCTGCTGGCGTTCTCTTCCTAAAGCTGCTGGACTTCTTCGTTGCGGTAAAAGTTGCAGACTTCGTTGGATTAATTACTTAAGACCTGACCTTAAACGTGGTAATTTCACTGATGAAGAAGATGAACTCATTATCAAACTCCATAGCCTCCTTGGCAACAAGTAATTCTTTTTATAACTGCCCTAACCCGTCTTTTACTCACTTTCTTGCTTTCCTTAACTTTTCTTGTTGGACTAATGGTCTTTTTGTTTTTTGTTTAGATGGTCTCTTATTGCTGGACGATTACCGGGACGAACAGATAATGAGATAAAGAATTATTGGAATACACATATAAGACGTAAGCTTTTAAACAGAGGAATAGATCCTGCAACTCACCGGCCATTAAACGAGCCGGCGCAAGAAACAGTAGTTACAACCAACTCTAAATCAGCAACAGCTACAACAATATCTTTTTCTAGCGTTAAACAAGAAAAAGTTGATAGTAATACCAAAACTACTAATGTGAATGCTATTGTTTGTAAAGAAGAAGAAAACCCAATTCAAGAAAAGTGCCCAGACTTGAATCTTGATCTTAAAATCAGTCTACCTTATCAAAACCAAGCACCTGAACAGCCATTGAAGACTGGCGATGGAGGTCTTTGTTTTGCTTGCAGGTTGGGGTTACAAAACAGTAAAGATTGCAGTTGCCATATGGGTTTGGCTTCTAATATTGGTAGCAGTACTAGTGGAAGTAACAACTCTGGTTATGATTTCATGGGCATGAAAAGTGGTGTTTTGGATTATAGAAGCTTGGAAATGAAATAAGAAAAGAAATATTTTCTTGATCTAGTGTTTGTAGCAGGAAAAAGAAAACCAGAAAGGGATTGTTATTAGATTCAAATTAATCTCCCTAATTTTTCCCTTCTTTTTTCTATTTTTTTTTTTCTAGCTTGTATGATTATTAGTTCGTTAATAGATATAAATACAGTATATACTGCTAAAACAAATGATTATAATTTTGATAGATGTTTTCCACTAACTGAAGGATAATTTGTTTTCTCTTATAATTGTTCTTGTTATTTATTGATTTTTTTCTTCTTTTTTTTTTAAAAAAATTTTTCTAATTGGTTGGTTTCTGACCATCTTTTCCGGGAAAGTAGGGGTTTGTCAGGCTCTTTATCAGATCTCGAAAGGGTCATGTTATGGTTGTTGCTGTTGCTATGTTACCAGCAGCTAAAGATATAAAGTAAGTGAGTTGATTAATAATCTACGACTTGATGAGGAGCTAACTCTCTGCTTATAATTAGTAATATAATGATCTTTTCTTAAATTTCCAAGTGGAAATGATGAATTTAGTTTTTCTAGAAAATAAATTACATTTAAAGTCAAAATCTTACTCTTGTCTATTTATATGAGGTGATTAACTACACATTATTTTATTTAAAGAAAATATAATAAGTTATATTTTCTTTTTTACCTTATGTTATTAAGGTTCGTTTTCGACTATTTTTTTGTTTTCTTTTATTATTTTGGTAAATTATAGTTTTTTCGGATGGGTGAATTATGATTTGTTAAATTTCTTTCCTTTTTTTTTTTTTTTTTGTTATACCAATAGAGCTTTAGTCATGAACCCACACTGTTTAATTAAATAATAATTCATGTGATAAAGAGAAGATTTCCTTGGCTACCCCTTTTTTTCCTTCCAATTTTAATATTTATATACACACACGTATGTATTTGTTTTTCTTTATATATAGATTCTTTTTGGGTTGTCTCTTATGGGAGAGATATTAGTACAAAAAAAAAAAAAAAAAAGAAAAAGAAAAAAGAAAATTTTCTTATGTAGGAAATGGATAAGCTGCGAGAGGAGGAGAAACAAGGAGGAGAAGAGTGGTAGGTAACCTATCTCTTCCATTGCAATAAAAGCTGAAAAAAAAAAAAAAGATCTTAATTTATGTTAAAATGAAATAAAATAAAAAGCGTGAAGAAACTAACAACTCTCCGTAGTACCATCTTTCTACCAACCAAGCATTAATTATCTAAGCCATGACTCAACCAACCACACAAAACCCTATTAGATTTGCATCGCAATAAACACAAACTAGGTTTTTTCTAATTTCTTTTGTTCATCTTCTTCTAAATTTCACCACCCTCCTAGTCCTAGGATAGTTCCTACTTCTTCATAAGTGGTCCTCCCATGCAACATCAATTTTGCATACTGGTTCATTGGAGATATCAAAGTCAATCTATACTTGCCGTATTTTCACTCTCACCGTAAACCTAAAATCTAATTTTGTAGTTTCTGCTTTTTAGAGTTTTGATCGATAAAATTAAATATTTTAATAGATGTTAGCTATTTGAATACTTTCCGTAAAATACTAGAGATCTATTCAGCAAAATTAGCTGTTTTGACGGCTGTTAGCTGTTTTAATAGCGTTTAGGTGTTAACTCTTTGAGTAGCTTTTCATACAACGCTAAAAGCTATTCAAACAGCTAACAGCTAAATATTACATGAGTTAATTTTTCACAAATCATTATTATAATCTCTAAAAGTTAGTTGAAATGCTATATTACCGAACAATATTTTAAGTAGCGTTTAGCGGTTTGACCAGTCAAAAAGCTAAAAGTTACTTAAAAAAGCTAAACACAATTTAAAAAGTAAAAGTCAAATGCTACCTTAATATCTAAAAACTAATTTAAACTCTATGTTACCAAATACTATAAAAAATAGTTATAGCTTTTAGCGTTTTGACTAGTGAAAACGCTAAAAGCTACTTAAAGCTATTGACGAACACATCCATAATAGATGTGTTCTATTCTTAATTAAAAAAAAAAAAAGTGTGTTCTATTTTTATTTATACTTTTTACCTATTTGAATTTGATTTGATAAATTATAGTTGTATTAATATATCTTGTATCATAATATCTCCTGACAGGAAAAATTATCTTCTGAACAATTTGATTAAGATTATTGTTATATATAAATTAACAGAAATGTTATAAATGGAATTAAGTTTTGGGGTAACTTGTAAAAAATTACCTTCATTTGATTATTTAATGAATTTAGCTAGTGAAATTGACTTATGGTTGCCTAAGCTTAATTATAATAAAAGCATTTGGAATTGACCGTTTTAAGAATGAAATGTAGAAATAGTCTTAGAGTTCATAATTTGTGAAAGTGCCTTTTCCATATCATAACTCAAATGGACACGTAATTCCACTATGAGTAGGAAACAATTTTAACTAATTAAGAAATTAATTCTTAGAGAAGTACTATGCTGAATATGCTAATTGGAGACTATTTAATTAAAATCATTTTGAAAATAAATTTATTCATAAAATTTCTGAATTACAATACTCTTAAATAAAAGAGATGCAATCCAAATTGAAATTATTTGTCTAGACTCGATTCATATCTTCATCTACGGATTAAATCAATAAAAAATAATTTTTATTGAAGCGATGATATTTTAATTATTCATTGGTTAAAAAGGGACAAGTAAAAATAATTTTATACACACTAAGATATAATTTAGTGATAATTGCATAATAATAAATATAAATTCAAATCCTTCGATATTCAATATTCAAAAAAAAAAAAAGAAATTAAAAATTTTCATATTTTAATCGATTGGGTATACGGTAAAGATATGACTGCATCCAGTAAAATTTTACTTGTCAAGACTAAGGTCTCCTTATCTCATACTCATTTACCAAGATAATTTTAGGAAAAAAAAATGTGAAATCGAAATCACATAATATATACTTTTCATTTTTTTTAAAAAAAAAAAAAGAAAAAGAAAAAGGTCACTTTACCAATTATATATGATTTTTAATTTTTGAAGAGGAGGGTTTATGTAGGTTAAATAAGAGGTAAAAGGCCAATGAAATTGGTGGGGTTCAAAATGTTGACTTGATTAGCAAATATCAATATTAAAAATTGAATTAGTTAAGAATTAGTTCTAGAAACTTTGTTAGGTAACAATGTACAATGTTCATCAAATCAAAGGCAAAAGGATAAGTTATTTAATGTTTCTATCAAAACGCTACCTCACCTACACTTCATTTTGTATATATATATATACAAGAAGAGTGTGCATCAAGTGGAGCCACCAAACAATTTAACAACTCAAATTAAAAATATCAACTATTCTCCACTTGGAGTCTCTAATTAAATTCTTCTTTCATCTCATTTTTATTATTTGGTAAGATAAAAAAAAAAAATGATCCTTTCATTTCAAGTATGTACATTTAGGTTAAAATTAAAATTAAATCCTTCTATTCATATTTAAAAAAAAAAAAAAAGAAAAACCCTACTAAAATTAATTATTTCTATATTATGTGAAAATGACCATAACATTAATTATATTAGCACTTTCCGTCATTTCCTTTTATTATTGGTTAGATAAAAAACATATAACTTTAGAGGGACGATATACTTTTTTAAGAATATAATAACTTTATAAAAATATGTTATAACTTCTCTTCTGTTCAAGCTCAAATTTGAAAAAAAAAAAGTTAACATAGGACGAAACAATATAAAATATTTGAAAAGTATTTACATTTGAAATTATGTTTAAGAAAACAATATAAATATCCAACCATAATTGACTTAATGATTCAAATAGCTTAAATTAAAATTTTGAACGTCAATTTAGAAGTGATGTTAATTATAGATTTCGAGGTTAAAATTTATTAGATTTTAATTATCTTAGAAAGCCTTTTAATTTACTAATTAGGACATACACCTTTAAAATTATTTAAAGAGTAAATTTAATTTTAGTGAAAAAAATAAAAACTTATAGTAAAATATAGGTATTCTATAGCATGTTAGAGTTAAAATTTTATATAAACAAAAATATATAATGAACCCAACCAACTTTAACTATGACAAGTTGAAAGTTGAAACCCTAATTTTTGATGACATGATTTTTTATTCAACGTGTGCATTATTGAGAGATGAAGACCAACCCTCCAAATGGCAAATTGGAAGCATGATTTCAAAGTCATATCACTTAAAAAGGGTTGGGGTCCTTTGTCTCATACATATTTTGGCTTGCTTCATGAACCACCGTATGATGATGTTTTGTTTTTTTCATCACTTAATATTTACAAGGAAGAGTATTACTATCTGAACTAGATAGAAAATACATATACATTAAAGTTCAATAAAGGCAGTCCAACCTCTTTTAGAGGGAGGAAAATTGAATCTATGACCCATTGGTCATGGGTCCTCCACTTTAGCTATTAGGCTAAGGCTTCATCGCCACCATCATACATTGATTGAAAAACAATAATAATAACTATATAATAAAATAATTATTTACCATTTGAATAAGTTATCAACCTAGATATAAAAAAAATTAATTTTATTGAAATGGCAAACCAAATGATAATTGTTGACAAGAAAGACCAAAACAAATATGGGTTTAATAGATTTAGTACCTAAAGAAAATGGGGGGACAAAGATGACTAAGAGCAAAACGACACATATGAGGAGAGTAGTAGCTACTTTGAAACAAAGATCCAAAAAAATAGCCAATGGCTATATGATTTCTCTAGTGGAAAGGGCGGCCACTTTTCAACTATTCACCTCCTTTCTTTCTTTCTTTCTTTTTTATTTAACAATTTTTTATTTCTCTTTTTCTAAGGTGTTAGGTAGAGACATTAGAAGCTTCCATTTCCGTGGGATATTTTTTCTGCTTTTTCCCAAAAGAAAAACTATTAAACAAGGTTTTGAGTTTATAATTATTAATAATTTATTTGCTTCCTTCTCTGTCAATAGTGTAATTATTGTCCTACCTTAATTGTTTGTTTAGAGTGCAACTTCTACCAACATCACATGCATGACCTTTGGAGGGTCCCTCCGAGTTTCCATCTGGATCCCTTCCTTTCCAAAAATGACCCTCAAAATCTTTGAATTATTAAGATAATAATTGACATCATGAAAGTGCAATCTACTTTTTAGGTGGAAAGTGGAAAATTACATTTTCCAAAATCTTTCGATGCCAATATGTATAGATATCATGTCCTACATGTATCTAAACTCATCTAATACATGACAATTATTTCTAATCTTATATCAACGTCGGTTTGACCGATATGATTTAGTTGATCATTTCATCTATACGGCGAGTGGAAGTTTCGAGTTCGAGTCATTTTGATTATAATATTTTTATCAATTTGATGAGTTCAATAGAGGACTAGCCATGTTGTATAACTCGCAGTATTATTTATATCCGTTAATCCTTTTTAATGAATAAAAAAAAAAATTACACCCCCATTTGTGTTTTAGTATCCAAAGCATTTTTAAGAGGAAGAGATGCTAAACATGCAACTGATTTGGTTAAAATTTTCAATTATTTGCAATCTATTATATTTTATCATCACATCAAGACAAAGTAATTGAATTCATAAACTAAAATACCTTGCTAATGCTAATTTTGATACTTTATATATGTGAAAATCCATAAATTGAAATGGAAAATATAGAATAGAAACTCAAATTCAAAGAAAATAAATATTCTTTACTCCTTTACAGAAGTAGGTGTACCCTAAATTAGTTGTTAATTAGAATGAGTAGGGTAAGTAGAAGCACTAAAGTTGATGAAATCAATTTGGTGTCCTTACCTTATAAAGAAAAAAGAAAATTGGTGACATCAATGTTATTGACTATATAAAATATTATTTTGAATAATATTTTTTTTATAAAAGAGTATACATGTTAAATGGAAAGAGGATGGCATAAGTGTAAAAAGACAGGAGTTGAGGAGGCAAATATTTAAAGGCAAAAAATGTCTATATCCTACACGTTACCAAATCCGCTCTTTTAGGGCGGCAGTTGGCAGCCATCTGACGTAAGCTCATGTGCGTGGTTGCGGCGGTGGCTCCCACCTCCTGTCACTTTCACTTCAACCTCTGTTTTACTTTAAAATACAAACCCCGCTCTTTCTTATCCATCTCTCCTCTCCTCAAACACGCATATTCTCTATCTCAAAAATAAAATGTGAGCCTTGATTTCCAGGAAAAAAAAAAATATTTTTAAGAATATCATAAAAATAACATTTTTTTTAACTGTCAACTTTCTTTTTTTTTTTTTTTTTAGTTATAGTATAAACATTAATTAAAAAATATTTACTACCAAAATTATAAAATTAAAAAATTTATTGTTAAAATATCAAGAAAAATGTATAAAAATAATAAGTTTTATATGTGGTGGCTAGCCAATGGAGTTAACTGTTTCCATTACTAATTAGTGGGTTAACGAGGTTCTGATGGTAAAATAACCGTTTTGGTAGCTTTGGTAGCTGTTAGTTGTTTTAATAGTATTTAGCTATTTGAGTAGTTTTTTATAAAATGATAAAAGCTAAATGTTATATGGATTAACTTTTATTAAAAACTACTTTAATTTCTAAAATTAATTCAAGTGTTATATTATCGAACAGTATAAAAAGTAGCATTTAATATTTTAACCGATTAAAATACTAAAAACTATTTAAAAAGCTATTGCTGAATATAGCATAAAACGTGTGTTTATAATATTATATTAAGTTTATTAATATCATATTTTACATTTTTGAAAAGAAAAATTATTTTTTAATGACTTAATTGATTATAAAAACTTTTTCTGCTAATTAATTTTTAAATCGTAAATTATTTAATAAATTATTTTTGGAACATAATGGATGCGTAGTTTTTAATATTCACTTATTTTAATTAGTAAGATTTTTTAAATATTCTTTTCCCATTTTTTATTACTTTGGGGTTATGCAAAATTAGTTGTTAGTAACGTTTAACTATTGACTGTTTAAATAGATTTTCATAGAACGTTAAATGTTAAACGTTAAATGAATGAATTTCTTATAAAACGTTACATTAACTCCTAAAAGCTAGTTCAAACGTTATATTATCGAACACTATAAAAAATAATATTTAGCATTTTAACTAAAAATTACTTAAAAAGCGATTGCATAACACTAACTTTATATAGATGTTAGTTTTTCTATTGAAATTAAAAAGAAAAGTAAAAAGTTTCATTTCATTTTTTCAATTTTTTTCTATTAAAAGTTTCATTCCTTTCGGACCATAATGGGACAATACAATGCAAAACTAATTCATTTTATCATCCTACTTTTAAATTAAAAAAAAATAAATACATAAAGAAATTTTATAATGAGTGTCCTTTAAAAATTAATTATCTTATTTTACTTGGATAATTTAAGTTTTTCTTGAACATTATGATTTGAATAAAACAAAAACAAATAATTATCTTATTAACTCATGTTTCAAGTACACTTACGAAAGTACCCTTCAAAAAAAAAAAAAAAAAAAGCATACTAATGAAAGTGCATGGGGTTTAATGGATTTTATTCATCAAGTGTAAGTAAGCCTGTCTTTTTAGTTATATAAATTAACATATTAGATAATTAAAAAAAATTTTAAAAAATATTAATATTTTTTTTTTCCGTGTATAATCAGAAATACCTCATTCAAAATTTTAGATATGAGCATGTCTAAAATTGTCATAATTTTGTAGAAAAACTGTCTCATATCTTTAATCCATATATGTTAAGAAAAGGTATACTTATTAAATATCAAGTTTTTAAAACAATTTTATTTTATATTATGGCACAAAACGTAGGTTAATTATCCTCTTAATCAATTTATTTAAACAAAATAGAACGAAAACATGTATAAATCTAATATAATATAATTGATCTCAAAGCAACTAATCTAGGAAGAAATTATTTTTATTGACAAATTTGTAATGATGGTCTTTCTTTTACTAATTAAACATAAAAACTATTAAAAATAAATAAATTTTTAGTTTAAAAAATCGTAAATTCAGAGAAGATGTAGATAAAATTATTTTTATCAAATTAGAGACATAGAATTATATATCAATATGAAAAATTCAAACAATTAAGGAAGCATAAATATTCAGTAGTGGAAGTCAATTGGAAAGCAGAGAGGTCCATCTTTACAAATTCAACACCATAATGTCATTATCTCCTAAAACGTGAAGGTTAGCACTCAAAGTGTTGATTAATTTATGAATAGCACCTACCCAAATTATTTAATAATCTTAATTAATAATTAGATTATGATAATATTTTATATATATATATATATATATATATATATATATATATATATAAAATTTTAATTGGCATGCATATGTCATTGATACATGCATGCAACAAAATGAAGAAAGGCAATTATATATACAATGAAGAAAATTTTGACATAAGAAAAGGTAATCAACATGTTGCAAAGATGTGCAAAATAGAGAATAGAGTCTGTTTTAATATCATATGATAAAACACCTAAACGCAATTCGAAAATCTAAGCTATTAAAAACTCACCTATAAGGTTAATAAACAATAATAAAATAATATAATTACTGCTATTTTAAATTTCTAAATATGTCATCTAAAAAAAAAAAAAAAGAGTCAAAAGCTCTAACGAAATAGTACTAATATTTAATTAAATTCATTACAAAAATGCTCATTTTGGTACTATAGAGAATACAGTTTGTTGGTAATTCAAGCATTGTCAAATGAAATCCAGGATGTCTCTTATTTAGGATCTATCGTTCATGATTGTAAGCTCTTTCTTCAGAGATTATTACTTCATTGTCTTTTGTTTTTATTAGGCGATCAACGAACTAAGTAGTTGACGTGCTTGCTCGGGTTTCCGATGTTGCAACTGATCCGATGAAGTGGTCTATAAACTACCCATTTATCATTCATGATGTACTTATGATTGACATTAATAATACTTTAAGTCATCTTTCCAGTAAAAAAAAAAAAAAGTATTTAAGTAAATTTATTGAGCAATTAAATTTTGCATCTAAATGCATTATGAATAATATATCTTTTGACAAAGGGATAGTGATGGAGTCATTCTACCTAAAGAAGAAATTGCATCATGTGCATTAAAGCCAATTAGGTTAATTGTCATGAAACCATATAAAGCCATTTTAATAATGGCACAATTCATAATACTATGCAAAAAAAAAAAAAAAATCTCTTGGGGACATTTTTGGTATTATGCAAATAATGAAAATATAATCAACTTTGGATCATAAAATTTATATGCATAGAATGGCGAATTTCAATGCATTGATTTTGCAATCAGATGAATTAAAAAAACAATCTTATGTTGGTTATAATTTGGTACATTTATTTACTTTTGTTACAATGTTTAATAATGATTTTCCAAATGATACTCCACAATAAGGTATTTTTATTTGTGTACCTTTTTCTTTGAAGCATCCCTATAAGTTCTAATTTTTTATTTTTTAGAAAAAAAAGTAGAAATTTCATTAAAAAAAAGAAATATAATATAAATATGAAATAAATATATAAATAAACAAGTTTCTATATATATTTTTCATTAAAAGTCCAACTTTAAACCACTTGTAATAAAGAAAAAAAATGAATTTAATTTGAAAGATATAATTGAGTTGACAAAGCAATAAATTTGTATTATAATAATAAACACACTTCACTTCACCACGATTTATAATCATTATATAATTTCATGATCTTTTAAGAAATCCGATTTGATAATCTTCAAAATTCTTTCGTCTCATCCGTTGTAGAGAATCAATTTGCATTATTATCCAAATAACGATTAATGTAGGCAAAGCCATCAGAAAAGTAGCTACAGTAACCTAAAAAAAATTAATCAAAACTTAAGATTTATCAAAACAATTAGAATTGAGAATATATACACATAATCTATTAAAACAAATAAATCGATCCCGACGTTTGCTTGAAATCTATATCAAAAGATATAAATTTGAGAATTATTAAAAAAAAAACACAAAAATAAAATTAGAAAGAGAGGAGGTGATCACTAATAAGTATTACTGGTGGCGGTCTCAAAAAAGAAAAAAAATTATAATTGTTTATTTTGAATAATAATAATTAAGTGACATGTAATATATTTTGAAATATATAATCTTAGAAAAAAATTACAATTTAAATTATTTTGAAAATGGTGAGATTTTTATAGACATAGAGAAAAAGAAAAAGAAAGTGAAAAGTAGTGCATTGTTATTTTTTTTTTCTTATAATATAATTTCTATAACCATTGATGGAATGAAGAGGAATATAAGTAATTATATTCTAAAATAAAAGTATATAAAATTTTAAAAAATCATTAATTTACATGGTTTTAGAATTAATAAATTTACATAAATAGGATAATTTAGCACGAATTGCTTTCTTTTAACTTAGTAGGTAAGAGAAATTACTAGAGAAAAAAAAAAAAAATTGGACCAGAAATTATCTAATAACTATTAAAATAAAAAATTGAGTGCAATGAAAAAGTTGATTTACAAAACTTCACAAAGCTTTCACTGTTTACAGGCTATTATGGGTTTGTTAGAGACCACTCTGGTTTCTTGATTGGGCACTCCAATTTCTCTTATATCGGGGGAAAAAACAAACAGAAATGAAAATGGCAGAAAATAATAACGTGATGGTGCACAGAGCGCACCTGGGCGCAAGTTAGCAAAAGAATAGTTGGTAGGAAAAGTTAAGAAAGTTTGGTACGACGTATGTGTGTGAATAATAATTAGGGTGGGGAAGATATAAGTTTTGTAGGAATTTTAAAAAATTTAAACTTAAATTTAAATTTAAATAATAATAAAAAATGTATGGGCTAGGGTAAGAGATATTGTTATTGTGTGGATGAGATGTATGCAAGTTCATGTGGGTTAGGTGGTGGTGGTGGTGGTGGTGGATTATATGTGAATGTGATTGATCACAAAGTCTCTACACACTGCATCAGTCAACTTGTGTGTCTTTTTCACTAGACTTGACATTCTCTAATTTTCCTTAAAAAATAAAAGAAATAATTACATAATAATGAAATGGACCGTATCCTATCTTCTCTTCTCTTCTCTTCTTCTAAATTAGCATTAATCCCCCTACCTGCCCAACATCTCCTAACATTATCATATGCATCCCATTGCACACACACATGCATGCATTATTCAATTTTTATTTTATTATTATAGTTTGATATTTTCTTTGTTTATAATAAGATTATTTTTGTTTACTTTAATTAATTTGTCTATTCTTTAAAGATAAAAAATAAATAAATTAGGTTCATTCAATGTTTTTCCCCTTTTTAATTTTCTTTCAATTGCAATTTCTCCAATACCAAAAACAATTTCAAGTGGATGCTCATCACTATTTTAAAGTTGAGGAAATATATGTCAATTTGGAGTTAGACAAGTCATGTCACGTGCTTGGAAATTATTGCCAGAGGGGGGTCAAAAAACTATGTTTTTTTTTTTTCTTTCCTTATAATTTTGTGAATTTGAGTGTGCATCAAGAAAGTCTTATACTCTATATCATATGTAAATAAGACGTGATTTGATTGGTCGTTTGATTTATATGAGGATATAGAGGTTTCAAGTACGAATCCTCTATATCACAAGAATTTTTATCGATTTGGTAAGTATAAGAGAGGACTAATATATTGTGTACAGGCCGCAGTGTTAATTCAGTCCATTAAACCTCCTAATCAATAAAAAAAAAAAAAAAAAAGTAGAAGAAGAAGAGTCTTACAATGGAAAAGATAAAAGAAGGGAGAACCCATCAATCAATTTAGGTTGGTCAAGTCTTCTCTAAACCTAGAAGAAGTTTCAATCTTCTACTATCCTACGATTAGTCAAGAAAACAAAATCAAGTAATTACTGAGTTAAACCAATCTTACTAAAGCTCTAATACTATAATAGTAGCCAATAAGAGTGGGAAAAGAATTGAAAAATCAAATCAAAATTGAATTTTGAAACTTTACAGAAAAATTGGTTGAATAAATTGATCTTTAGTTCAATATTTTATATTTACAAGATTAATTAAAATACAAAAAATAAAAATAAAAAGTTGATATAATAAATATCTTGTAATAGAAACTTTAGTGATTGAACATTTATATTGATTATGACATAACAATATTAAAGAATTCCTACCCTCGCATACATACCCATTACCCTCCACCATTAATTTAAGAAGAAAATAATTTAAAAAATGGTCCCTTTGGGTGGGAAATAGTCTATTTATGAATGATCTTTTTGAATCTATGAATTGATGCATATTAGAATCCTATTGGCTCATGCTGGTCTATAAGCAGACCTTAATAGAAATTTCATGTCCAAACACAGTAAAGCAATATAGACTTTGTGCTTTCGCTTCTCAAGTTGGGACAGAAACCCATATATACGGGAAAAGGATGTCATTTGGTAAATAATGTTGCTTTGGACTTTTTGGACTCCTTAGTAACTTACGGCGTATATTCTAACGTCTCCATTTACTTAAAAGACTTTATGGTTGCTTGGTAGATTTTTAATGTAGAAGAATGAAAACTTATCACCTGCTCATCCAGAGTTTGTCTTTGACATTTGAACTATCGAAGCAAATATACACAAGTTACGTTTTTCAATGATTGGATTGGACATAATATACTAGTCGTGTCATTGACTCTAGCTATACTTTAATTGTGTATTATTGAATATTTAGAAGAAAGTAATTTCCAATGGCAAGGACAGGAGTTGTGGGAAATTCAAGCTTGTCTCAGGCAAATTCTAAAGCAGAAAAGTACCAAATTCATAGTTTCCACTCTAATGACACAACTAGTAAACCTTGTTGAATTTGCCTTTGAAAATTTGAAGGACATGTTTTTTAACAGTGTTATATGTATCACTTCCATGGCGGAAACTGGATATCGAAGTCAAATACAGGGTAAAAGAGCCTCTAATGATGACTGAGGTTTGATTTACAATCGGAAATCAAATATTATGGAACTATCGGATTTTTAAACTAGAATCAAGGTTCAACCCTTGGTTAGAACTGAAGGTTTGACTCCAATTCCGAGAAAACAAAAAGAGGAAGATTAGTCCTAAAAACTAGTTGGAATCAAAATGACTGAAACATGGTTAAGGGTGTGCGTTGATCAATTCAATCTAAATTTTATGAAAACCAGAACAGAAATTCTTTGGAAATAAAATCGAACTGAAACCAAATTAGAGAATTACCAAACTATTTTTATTTCATGCGGTGCATATTCTTAGGGTTACAGGTCTAAAAAGACGGTTTCAGAGAAGCTCTCTCTCTCTCTCTCTCTCTCTCTCTCTCTCTCTCTCTCTCTATATATATATATATATATATATATATATATAATAACGAACCGAAAATATAAATCACCAAACCAAACCGAGCCTCCAAATTGAAATCAGTTGAACAGAATTTTTCCGCGTTGAAATTTATCCTGATACCAACAACATACCCCACCCATGTTTTCTTTTCATGTGCATTAGGTATTCTCTATACACTGACAAGAAATCTCACCGCTCATATTTCCATACACAAAAAGCATCAAATGAAGTCCACAATCCAACTTTCTCACCTAATAAATTTAGTAGAAACCTAGTTTCAGAAGAAATGTAAAAAATTTCCAAATAGAATATGCCTAGAATCCAATACCTCCATGTTTTAATAATCAACCTAATCTTCAACTTTCAGACTCGTGATAGTAGAGGAACCTTCTATAGGTAAGATGAACCTTCAGTGTTCCTTTGCCTGTGAGTTCTGAAGTTGGTAACTGTCATAAACAGAAATCAAGAATTATCCACTAAAGAAAAGTTGCAAATTAACCGACCATTTCCGTAAGGCAAACACCAATATTAGGGAGGAACGCAAAACAGGGTGGAGTCCTCAAATGAGATGTTGCTTTAGCAAAGAAATTAATATCAAACATAACAAAGTGATGCAGTATAGAGAAACTAATCACTCAGTACAAGATAATAGATGGAAACTACAATAAATCTAGGTTTCCTTTGGAGGAGCCTTCTTTGCTGCCTCTGCTGCTGCTTTCTCTGCTTCAATCTCAGCGACAATAGCATCAATTTCTGCTTCTTCAAGCTGCCGCAGGCCGTGCTCTTTTGTCATCACGGCAATTTCTATGTTCTTTCCTCCACTCTCAACAACCTTATAGTAAACAAACCAAAATCATAAGATGATGTAGCTAGAAAAATGCAGACAATTTTTTTTTTTTTTTTTTTACTCTGGCAATTTTCTTGCAATTATAGACAAGCTTAAAATTGCAAAACTTTTGCATAGTACACACATGACACAACTGGTAGATGGATTCTCATACATGCTCAGTAAGCACAACATCACAAGAACTAAAGCACTATTATGGTAACCGAACTTGTTTAACATAGAAAAGCACATATGCACATAAATCATTCCTATATAGTTCATGAATCTTAACAATTACAAGGGCAAAACGATGCATCAAAGAAGTTAGAACAACTATCCTCATAGTTAAAGAGTCAATAAAACAATGCACATAATAAAGCTTCAATGTGCTCAACAAACTTGTTTATTCAAATGCAGAAAAAGCATAAATGCACATAGAATATTCACACATGGGTCATCAACTGAACCATCATTTAATTCATTTATCCTATGTTTGGAAAGGATGAAAATGGAGGGACAGAAAGCAAATGGGAAAATATTGTCATTTTTCTTGATAGGAAGAGAGGGGAAAGGGGAAAGTGGAAATAGTGGAGGAAATTACTTCATTGCTCACTGAGCTTTACCACCCCAGTGACATGTAAAAGAGCTGATAATAAATAAAATCACCTCATGTTAAACTACCATTTCAAAAGGGGTACATGTTGTGGTTTGAATTAAATAAAAAATTATTATTATTGGTTTCTTTCTCACTTTCTCTGCCCACCCAAACAAAAAAAGACAATCTCGGACATTAGATTCTCCCACCATTTCTTTTCACCTCTTGCTTCTTTGCCAAACAAAAATTTCCCATCAGTCAAAGTTAAATCCCTACCGACCAGACTTCCAGAGATACTACTAGTCTTTAACTGCTAGAATGCATTTTTAAAAATATCCAAACAGATTCTATTCCAATCAGTGATGGATGAGCCAAACATACTTGTCAGCAGTTCAAAAAGGAAACACAGCATGGGTTTTATCCATCAATGAACTAAAAGCTACCAAACTCTTTTAGAATATTTTCTCCTCCTCCCTTCTCTTTTTACTCCTCCCCCCAGCCAAAAAAGAAAAGGAAGTTTTCCCTTTCCATCCTTCATTTCAGGCAATGTCATCCCGTGGGAATGATAAATATGCTCAACTAAACTAGCTCAAATCCGTTGATTGGAAAACACAAGAAACCTCCCCAGTTGTGCGTTGAATTTAGGTTAATTGCATTGCCAGTGCGGTCTGTTGCAATTTCAGCAAGCAAATAAGTACTTTGACTTAGAAGACCTGGACTAAGGTTTGTCTAGAAAATGAGCTCTGCTACATAATAAGAGAATGATAAAACTCAATCCAAATGGGAAAATTATACTCCCTCCGTCCCAAAATGTTTGTCCATGTTTCTATTTCTGGATGTCTCAAAATGTTTGTCCACTTGACTTAAGAGATATTTACTTTTCCTTTATACCCCTCATTATAAATGGTTTTAAGTTCTAGGAATAACCCTTTTTTTTTTTTTTTAAAGAGGACAATTTTGGAAAAATATGGATATTCTGTATGATGTGACACTATAATTAATGTGTTTCTTAAACTTTGTGCAAAAGCCAACAGGATAAATATTTTGAGCGGAGGGAGTATATTCATATGGTTCATCTTAGCCACAGATCAAGTAATTAATGAGAGGCAGCAAAATTTTGTTAGTCATGGAAATGATACATATACTGAACTAAAGTATCTTGAATTCATGGAGAATAAATAGACCTTCCAATTATTTGACATAAAACAATGTTCCAATATATCCTAGTATAGATTAGAGTAATTAGATATTGATTACCATTTGTCTCTGTCACTTTAAATATTAGCACTTAGCCAAAGAAGGTTGACATCAGAAAACCTGGTTTGTAGCTTGAGTACTGCCACACAGATAATATTTTATGCTACAGTAGCTCTATTCTTAAAAAGTTCGTCCAATCTGTTTGTTTGTTTCTTCTTTTTTTTAAACCATAATTCATTTTAGCCAAAGGTTCCCAACAACCTGGCAATGGCAATACACCAGCTGCTTGAAGTTCCACAAGTACATTACTGCCTCAGGAGATCACAGAAGTTCAACAAACGTACACTAGTTTACAGAGAGCAAGTAGACAAAAGATAATGGGATGTTCAACATCCCAATCTTAGATGATCTAAAGTAACAGGGCACACATGGCTAAATATGCTGCACTGGCACATGCTTATATTAGTTTATATAGAATAAAAAAGCATAAGTTTGTTTTTTTAAAAACAAAAAATTTGGTTTGGTAAGCTGTCAAGGCACCAGGAACCCACCTTAATGAATCAGACCCATTAAGTGATTGTATCAATGAAATTAAACAATATGATGATGAATGATATACATCAAATCAAAGATGAATATGCAGAGTATGCACAAAAAGAAAAAAAAAGCCTCTGCCTACCGAACCAACTGGACTGTAAGAAGGAGCCACATCAGGCAGGGAAGGGGAGAAGAAAGAGATGAAGTAAGGACTGAATCATCACAAACAGATGGCAAGCGCATAGGAACACTCGGCAAAGATATCAAAATTTGAACACGTAGGAGAGTAGTAAAAAGCCAGTGTTGTGATATCTAAATGCTACTCCTTACCCAAAAGGGGAGCTAGTGCCATGAACTAAAACTAATAAACAACATTCCACCTTTTTTTTTTTCAATCTTTCTTTAGAAATAGAAGTATGTCCATAGAAATGAACTAACGCGGATAAATCAAAAGATGAGATATAAAAGACAAACAACTGTAGCTACCATATAAGTAAATGAGGTAGTAAAGCCATGGCTAAACCAGTATGACAGTGTCGTTCATAGTGAACTAAGTCAGTGATCAACAAAGGCAAGGAGAAAAGGATCAAAGAAAAAAAAAATACAGACAGAGCACCATATCTTATATAACTTTTCGAAATGTTAGTTACACCTCCATTCATATTTCTGTCCAAGTCAGACCCATTAAGTGATTGTATCAATGAAATTAAACAATATGATGATGAATGATATACATCAAATCAAAGATGAATATGCAGAGTATGCACAAAAAGAAAAAAAAAAAAGCCTCTGCCTACCGAACCAACTGGACTGTAAGAAGGAGCCACATCAGGCAGGGAAGGGAGAAGAAAGAGATGAAGTAAGGACTGAATCATCACAAACAGATGGCAAGCGCATAGGAACACTCGGCAAAGATATCAAAATTTGAACATGTAGGAGAGTAGTAAAAAGCCAGTGTTGTGATATATAAATGCTACTCCTTACCCACAAGGGGAGCTAGTGCCATGAACTAAAACTAATAAACACCATTCCACCTTTTTTTTTTTTTTCCAATCTTTCTTTAGAAATAGAAGTATGTCCATAGAAATGAACTAACGTGGATAAATCAAAAGATGAGATATAAATGATAAACAACTGTAGCTACCATATAAGTAAATGAGGTAGTAAAGCCATGGCTAAACCAGTATGACAGTGTCGTTCATAGTGAACTAAGTCAGTGATCAACAAAGGCAAGGAGAAAAGGATCAAAGAAAAAAAAAAAAAAAACACAAAGAGCACCATAATTTATATAACTTTTGGAAATGTTAGTTACACCTCCATTCATATTTCTGTCCAAGTTGAACACCAGTTTGGAAAGTGTATATGATAGCACCAAGAAACAATTCTTTTAGTCATGAACAATCAAATCAAATATGATTGATTTCATAGATCAACTAAGTATGATCTAAGAATTTTATTAGGCATTATATCATATCTGTTAACAACAGGTGCAGCACACAGAATGCAGCTTCAGTGCAAAGAGGTGCAATTTTAATCAACATATGACAGATCAAGCAATTCGTCATGTACACATTCAGCACAAGTAGATGGTCAAAAGGAGCAACTTACTTCAAGCAAAGCACGAATTGCTAACTTCACAGTTTCTTGCCCAGCAGTTTCTTTATAGTTCTTCTCCAGAAACTCTCGCATTGAATTTGAGTTTCTCCCAGTAGCATTGGCTTTCCATGCTGAAAATGCTCCTGATGGATCTGTCTGATAAAGAGATGGAACACCTGTATAGGGATCAAAACCAACAATCAAGGTTGAAAGACCAAATGGTCTCACACCACCGCTTTGTGTGTACTTCTGTTGCAGACCAGCAATGTAACGTGTTATATATTCAACAGTTACAGGATCCTCAACAGTCAGTCTATGGCTCTGACATTCAATGCGAGCCCTATTCACCAAAACACGTGCATCTGCTTTTAATCCGGCACATACTAGTGCTACGTGATCATCCAAGGAAACAATCTTCCTCACCGTTCTGCAAACAAAAAAGGCCAACAAGATGGTGAACTGAATTGATAAGGATACATATCAAATACACATGGGTTTCCCAAAGTGATCTAAATTTTAACATAGATATCATCATATAAGAAATCGTAAGCCACCTCAAGCAAGATGGAGTCTGCCTAACAAACAATAGCAACAACAATGACAATGGCACATGGTTTAGAATACAAAAATGCAAAAGGATATAACACGACATGAACAAAAGGGCCAAAAATTTGAGAATGTTACCTTAAAAAGAGAAACATGTAAAGGACAAAAAAGCAACTATAATTCAAGGAAGCAGGAAAGGACTTATTCCTGATCTTGTTTCAAACAAATTGCAATAAGGTCACGTTCAACCCTCTCTCTCTCTCTTAAAAATTGGGAATGGAAAGCAATGCTTTGAATAAAATTTCATATTCTTGTTTGATTCATAAGGAATTCAGATTTTTAATGATATGTTTATATTTGATATCTCGACTTTGTCCTCAAATTATCAATTTTTAAGTATAGTCCCTAACATAACCATTAAATTCTACTTGGGTATTTACATAATAAATTTGGAATAGGAATATTTATAATTACAAATCTATTACCTAGACAAACCAAAGATGCTCTTCCGCGAATGGGCATACTTTGAAAATTTGCAACCAATTCAATCTCTTTTTCCATGCAAGAAAATGACTGCAAAACAATAATAGATGCACAATGCACCTAAAATCCTTTCGCTCTCTATCAATTATCAAAATTTTTACATCTTTATCAGATAGTTTACTCATCCAAAATAACAAATAATAATGAAAAAAGAACCATCAATTCAACATTCAATCTAAAAAACCTCAAACTCGCAAGTACCCTAAATATAAAATTATCTTAAACTTGCATGTCTATGTAAAATATTACCTAGCATCTTGAAGTTTGGCGGTCGATTTCTTCTCGACACCGAGAACGACGACGTCAGTACCGCGAACACCAACGGCAGCGTTTCCTTTGCGAACGGCTTCGAGAGCGTACTCCACTTGGAACAAATGTCCATCCGGAGAAAACACTGTTATTGCACGATCATATCGAGCCATATCTGCTTGGGTCTATCTTTTACTGCGTATTTG
Organism: Jatropha curcas; assembly: GCF_041381405.1. Classification (NCBI taxonomy): domain Eukaryota; kingdom Viridiplantae; phylum Streptophyta; class Magnoliopsida; order Malpighiales; family Euphorbiaceae; genus Jatropha; species Jatropha curcas. Next base: position 26,479,642 of record NC_143151.1, read on the forward strand.
CTTTGCTGATAGTATTTGTGTGCGATCTGAGTCTTTGTTTTGCTTTTTGATTCTGAGAAATATAGAGGAGAAAGAAACTAGTCGACTTAGGGGACAAGCCACTGGTACTGATGCGAGGAGATTCTTTGCCCCAGGAAAACTACGTCGTTTTATAGAATCATCAAAATTACTATCTTAGGCCTTGTCTATTTTGAATATTTGCTACCACCATCCAATATGTTAAATACCTATGCTATATATAAACTTAGAAATAAAAGAGAATAATGAGATTTTTAATATCAATCTTAATGAAATTTGAAATGCTCTAAAACACATTTTATAATAAATTAAAAAATTATAATTTATTAGTTGATTGGATATAATTTATGAAAAATATTTTTTAAATAAATACATATAAATAATTAAACTTTTTAAAATTTAAATTTTATCTTTTAAAATTTATTTTTTAATAAATAAATGTGATAATAGACATTTAAAAATTTTTATATTTTATTTTTAAATATTTAATTCTATTTTGATTATAATTTAAAATATTTTATTTAAGAGAGCTAAAGAAAGAGTACATTCTTTTTATTAATATTGTTTTTTTTATATTTGTATGCTCTGATTGGATATATTTTTTAAAAAATAAATTCTCAAATAGAATATAGGAGAGAGATAAAAAAGAAAAAAAATATATTATTTTTTTTAATATTTTTTTCTTTATGTTTGTATGGTATGATTTGATTGATATTTTCTTTTTAAAATTAATTTTCAAACAGATGATGAACATATTTGTGTATCGGCTAATGAACAGTTGAAAATTAAATTTTAAAAATATATAATAATTATTATATATATGTATATATTCTTTTTTTGTTAGGTGATATTATAGAATTGTGTATATATAGCTATAATGAATTTTAAATAAATGATGATAAAAATTAAACTGAAGTGTTTGTATATACTAACCATGAATTTTGAATACATATTTGTGTATCGGCTAATGAACAGTTGAAAATTAAATTTTAAAAATATATATAATAATTATTATATATATATTCCTTTTTTGTTAGGTGATATTATAGAATTGTGCATATATAGCTATAATGAATTTTAAATAAACGATGATAAAAATTAAACTGAAGTATATGTGTATACTAACTATTATATTCATATTAATCTCATGTGAAATGTTATTTTATCATTATAAAATCTAAATAATATAAGACAAGAATTGTAATCAATATTTAATAAAAAAAATAAAAACGAGTACAAAGAACAAGTAAAAAAAACTAGCGAATGATTGTAGAAATATTTTTTCTATATTGTTGTAGAGAAAATTGAGGGTGTATTTGAAGAGGATGTAACGTTTTCTTATATAATCTTTTTATTATTAATTAATTAATTTGTTTATTTATTGTAATTTGCAGCTTAGAACAATAGAGAAACACACTACTTGAATAAACTCATTAACTCACTAATATTAGATCCTAGCATGATTTTGTTTGTAATTTTCTTTTATTGATTCCAACATCAAATTTCATTAAATTATGACTTTTCGAGTTGAAGAAAGGTTGATTTTTGAAATTCAAATTAGTAATTATTTTAATATAATTACTGTCTTATTATATGTTGAGTTATGCAAAGAGTTTCATTCTTAATAATATATATATATATATATATTTTGTTATTGAATTAATTTATAACTATTTCCACTTTAATTTATTGATATATCTCCCTTGCAATAAATAGATGGTCTCTTGATGATTAAAAATTTTAAATTTTCTTAATATTTTTTTTCTTATATTCTAAATTTGTTTAACTTGAAAGAAAAATAGTAATTAGGAAATTAGAAAAATACTAGAATTATATATTTCTGTTTTGGGTCACTTTTTTTGTTTCAATAATTTGTATGTATATGAATACATTCCCTTCTTTAATGCACTAAGTAAGTAACACTGTTATTATAGTCAAAGTGATTATTATTATTAATTCAGTCAGATCATCTTCTCATTTTTTTTCTTTTACCAAGTAGTAAAAAATAATGTATTATTATTTTTCATTATAGTTGTATATATATATTGATTTTAGGATTAAGGTCAAAGGTTGGGTATTGAGTGAGGGCTTAATTTTCATTTTTGGCATCTATTAGAGTGTAACATCCCTTTCCGGTCCACCCGTTAACCCGAATGAACCGAGCCGAGACGCTACAATCTGGTTGAACTTATATCCTGTCATGCTGATATCACCCTGTATGTGAGATATGAATATAAAACACTCCCAATTAAAATATCAGACTTCCAATATCTCCAACTAATCATCATAACACAACAACACTTTATATAGATAGTCATAACTGTATAAATCCTCAATAGCATTTAATATCCAGCAATTAATGGCATTCATGATCTATCTCAAGTCTTCATGACCTAATCATACCAACTATAGTAAAATATTTCATATTCAATCATTTCCTCCAAATACTTACACCAAAATAATTACATGCTTCAATTATATTTCCAATTACAGAAGCTCTACCAAATGGAAAAATTATACATGCCATAAATCTTAATACATGCCATAATTCTTAATATTACAACTCTCAATCTACTATGACCAAGTTAGTCACTTCTGCTTTGAACGTACTCCTCAAGTCTTCAAGTACCAACCACGATCTTTAACCTACGCGTGATAAAAATCGACGCGCTGAGTATAAAACTCAGTGGTTCTCATAATTCACATACTAAACAAAGTGCGATGGCAACTAACTTAAAATACAAGTTTCATAAAGCATTGATACTCCTAGAATCAGTAAATTTCAACATGAATGTCTCTTTATAGCAACGAATAAACTTCTAATTCATAAACATCAATAATTGAGTTCTAATTTTCTCATAACTCCTTTACATGAACCTTAAATCACACATTATGATTCTATCATGATCTTACCTACTGTTCATTGTGTTGTATGAATGAAATCAATAAACATGTAAGAATACATAACAGTATATGTTCATTGTCTTACTTGCTATTCATTATGCTGTATGACTTATGCACTTTTAGTCACATCATATAAGTTATGATTAATAACATCTCATGACTGTATGGCTCCTTAAAGATTCAATAAATAAACTTGTAAGCATATATAGCATTATACTTTCATGATCTTACCTGATGTTCTTTATGCTGTATGAATTCTGCAACTTTGATTAAACTCAGTGAATATCACAATGAATAAAGAAACATATAAGCACATACATATATAGAAATAAACATGTACTCACATATGGAATGTAAGCACACAAATCATGATACTTTCATTTTACCTTGATAATCTTTCTTGCTGTTTAGTATACTGTATGATTCATGCAATGTTATGTCAAGATATCTGTATGGCTCCATAAGGTTATAGTGAAACCGAAGTGATAAGAAAAACTGTATGAAACTGGATAAAACTGTATGCTTGGCTGCTATGGCCTGTATAATCATATCCACTCAACGGCCTGTAGCCGGAGTACCAAACTGTATGGGGCGCAGATCTGCTATTCTATGTCGCGACATAGCCTCATCTACATGGTTTCTACCTAACCTCAATGGAGCATATGAATGGAATGCCAATAGATAAACAAAAGCAAAGTAACTGTGTCATAATTTGCATGCTTGTGTCATGTTATTTTCACATATTTGTGTCATGTTATTTTCACACCATTTGCATGCTTGCATTTTGTGTTTATACATGTGTTCATGTTGTCTTTTTGCTTTAAAATGGTTGAAGACATACAAGTTGAGAAAAGGAAATACAATTGCATATAAGTCATAATTTCATACACCATTTCACATCATTTCACAATTGCATAGAATACAATTACAAGTTGTGCTTACCTCATTTTACATCATTTACATGCTTGCATGTTGTTTTGATACATGATTTAATGTTGTATTTTTGTTGGAAAATGATTGGAGGCATACAAAGTGAGCAAAGGAATCCAATTGCATAGAAAAAGAAGTCCAAAAGTGCATGAAAACACAAGTCGCGAGCGCGCCTTGCAAGGTCGCGAGCGCGTAATGCACATCTGAAGGTCAGTGAGTTTCCAGGTGAAAGTCGCGAGCGCGTAAATGCAAGTCGCGAGCGCGTATGTGTTATCGGCACAAGTCGCGAGCGCGTAAATGCAAGTCGCGAGCGCCTACAGTGCAAAATGAGAGACAGTGAGTTCCCAGGCCAAATTCGCGAGCGCGCGATGAAAGTCGCGAGTGCTTACAGGCCAAGGGCCAAGTCGCGAGCGCGCACTTGCAAGTCGTGAGCGCGAGAAGTGCCAAATGAGAGGCAGTGAGGTTGCGAGCACAAGTCGCGAGCGCGTAAATGCAAGTCGCGAGTGCGTACAGTACAAAATGAGAGTCAGTCGCGAGCTCTTCATGCAATTCGCGCGCGCGTCGCGTTTTCCAGCCTGCACTGTCTGTACTCTTTTGGTCATATCTCTCAATATACAACTCCGATTTGAATGATTCAAAAACCCATGTAAAGCTAACACATAGAGGAACAAATAACTCTTCTATGACACTTCCTAATTCCATCATTAAATGGGGTCAAAATCAAGATGAAGTTACTGGTCAAATTTCCAGCAAGCCCTGTTGCAACATAAACTCAATATTTACTTCATTTATTCACTTCCTCCCCTGTTTTCTCACCATTACCAGTCCTCCCACTCAACATGAAGCAATATTATCTCATTAACAACACACCACATAATTTCTCATGCAAAGAAAATGGCAAATATAAAGAGATATCACACCTTCACTTAACAAGCTTGGAATCTTCTTCTTAGCTTCCTTTTTCTTCTACCTTGAGCTCACCTCTCCTATACATGAGAATTCTTATGAATCATCTAAAAATATCACCAAATGATTCAAGTATGAAATTCAAGAAGGTTTACTTACTTGGATAGAATAGAAGTTGAATTAATGTTTAACTCCCATTAAAATCTTCACCACCATTAAACGTGATGGAGAAAGGAAAGTTTAAGAGGAAAGTAGAGGAAGAAGATGAAGATAAGGATGAAGAAATGAAAATGAAATGGAATCCACGGGTAGTCTCTAGAATGTCATTGATTTTTATATGAAAATTACCAAATGGTACCTCAAGTGTCAAAATGGTACAACTTAATACCTCAACTTTATACTTTAGTGAAATCAAGTCCTAATCCTTATACTTTGATCTTTTTGTTTCCTTCAAGTAAGTCCACTTCTTTTCCTTATTTCAATTACATCCCATTCTAGCCCACTCTAGAATCTAATGAATCGAACCGGGTTTTGGATCAGCCCGACTCGACTCTAAGCAATGACTCGATTCAATAGAAAAATGGGACGTTACATAGAGTTTTAAGAATCTGTAATTATAAATTAAAGACCGAAGGATTATGTTTAAAGATTTGGTTGAACTTTATTTTGAGACCAATTCATTATATAAGAATAAAATTGAGTATTACAAGTAGTTTATACCAAAAAATACAATACAAATTAATTAATTATTATTTTAATCTAAATAAAAACTAATATTTTTAAAAATACATAGTCAACGTACAACGCACGTCATAAAAAAACTAATTCTTCTAAAAATTATTACAATTTTAGATATAATGAGCATAAATCCTGGTACTATGTGCCAATTAATTATTAGAGATTATATTTATAAATGTAATTTTGAAATTGTGCCATAATAATGGAATACAAAATTGCAAATGTTATGCTTGATAATTTCAACTCATAAATAGGATTCTGAATATTATATTAACACATACATGTAGACATGATTATATACAGAAGCATAAATCGTATACATACAATTTGATAGCGCTACTTCTAATATAATTTGGTCAAAATTTTTATTACCACACAATTGTGTTTTTCCAAGTAAATAAAATTAGAAATCCATAGATGTGCATTTTTGTCTAGGTGGAATTAGTACAAAATACTATATAATTTACATGTAATTGGTACGTATAACAGATTGTTTGGATGAAGGTTATTTGATAGGTTCAGAAAATAAAATAAAGTAGAGGAGAGTTATTTAGTCGTTTGGAAAGAGATTTTGAGGAAAAGTATGGTTTTCTAAAAGTTATTTGAGAGCTGAAAACTCGTCTAAACACTTCAATTTTCAACATCCAAATTGAGGTGTAAGCATGGTTAAAAAATTTAATTTTTAAAATTTTCCATAACTATATTTATAAATCTTCCATGACAAAGGTATTTTCGTAATATTTATATTTAACATTATCTTTCTATACCATCAAACCAAACAAAATAATATTATTAAATCTTCATTTACTATACCTTCTCCACAAATATATATATATATATAAATTTACCATATTTTCTCATACCATACTATACTTTAATGATCCCTTCCTCCCTTCATCCAAACAAATTGTAAATGTGTTATTTTTAAGTGATAGGAATATAAATAAGGAAAATATAAAAGGATTGTGTGGGAATGGTTCAAGAAGCCTAGAAAATTGACTATTAAATTTTGGTATTAATAGGATATATATTAGAGCCCGTTTGAAACAAATAAATTCCATAAAAATTTTGTGAAATTCATGTGGAAATTCAAAATGTTGTGTTTAGAATGCAAAAAAAAAATATAAATTTAAATCTACGAATTGAATTCTAGGAAATTGGATATGCCTAACTCAAATTCTATTAAAATTGAGAAAATTTGTAAATAAATCCCACAAAATTGACCATTGAAATGTTTGTTGATAAAATTACCATCTACTATAAACTCAACTATTTTTACTTTTTTTTTTCCTTTCTTATTATTTTCTTTGAAAAATTCAAAACTATAACAACCTTATTTTTTTAATCAAATAATGACATTAGTTTATTTTTTTAATTTTTTTCCTTTTTTGTTTTTTTTTTGGAAAATTCCAAACTAGCAATGATTTTTTTTTTAAGTCTAGTAATAACATTAGTTATTATTACTATAAAACTATAAAAACTTCAACAATCGTTTTCAAATGCAATTAAAAATAATAGTAACATTCTTATTTTTCTTTTAGTTTCCAAATTAATTACTTAAATGAACAAAATTTTTTACATCAATTAAAAATAATTATTATGATGAATTTTATTGCTTATATAATTAATTAATTAACATGAAATATCAGTGTACTTATTTATATGAAATTTATTATTTAGATTTTAATAAAAAAATGACAAGATATTATATTTTACATAATAAATATAATTGGTGTTTGTGATTTATTTTTGTTAAATTATTATGTCAAGGGTGTTATGAAAAATAAAGACAAATGAATTTTCGTTTAAGAATTTATTTCAATCATAATTTTATGAAGTTTAATTAAATTCCTTATTTTAAATTGTAACATATCGAACATGACAAATTCATTTACAAATGAAATCTAAAGCTATGATTCGTTTGTTCCAAACGGGATGTTAATGTAAAAATGATCAGTAAATTGATTGAATAAAATTATGATTGAATGTTTGCTAGACAAAAAAATAATAATGACAGTAATAACTGACTAAAAACACGAAGCAGGTACAAGCACATTTGTAAGTTTTGGGCTATTGGCCCATTACATAAAAAAAAATAATTATTAGGGCAATGTTATCAATTTCCTGTTATCACAACAGTAAATTCTCACGCAGCTTAGATATATAAATAATTATAATGTAAAAATATATATTAAATGAGAACTGAACAATTAGTATATTTTCTATCCTAGTTAAAATTTCAACAATATCATACTCCGTAAATATATATACAATCTCTTACAACATCTATATTTGAATAGAAAAATTATTTAACTATGAATAACATATTATAAAAATTAAAAATTACAGTATACAAAATTAAGTTTATGTTATATATTTTTGAATAATCCAATTCTAATATAAAATTTATGGAAAAAATTAGATAACTACTATGATTAGTATTGTAACAGTTTTATCATTATCATTATTTTAATTATCACTAGTAATTTTAATATAAAGAGTTTAAATTAATCCACATCAAAATTATGTCATTTTCATAATGTTTATATGCTATAATGATTTTTTTTTTCAATTATCATTATTGTAATTTATTTTGATATTTAAAAATTTTTATTTCAAGAACATTATTCATGTATTGTAAAAATGTGTAATTTTTGAGGTGAGGACTGAAATCAGAATCGAAACCATGATAAAAGAACGGAAATCCAAAACTAAAGGACCATGTGAGAAATTTAGAATAGATATAGACAATTATAAACGAGTTTAGAATAGATATAGATAGTGAAATTAATATGGGTAGAATATAAATATAGGATTTTGGGTACCCGTTACCTACTATATTGAATGGTTTTGTTCATAGGAATCCATGCGTGCCCTATCAATTATTAGTAAAAAATATATTTCTAATCATAATTTAAAATTTATGGATATCCTATCCATTAAGGGGTAATATAAACATGTTTAAATAGATATAGTTAAAATTTTAAATGCATTCAGAAAATGAATATTTAAAAAAGTATAAGATGAGCATGTATAATAAAATTCTAAATAAGTACAATACAGATAATTTAAAATCCAGAATCACTTGTGTCCCTTTCATCTCTATATATTATAATATATATCTAAGTTGAGTGAGACTTTTACTATTGTGATAACAGTAAATTGACAAATATACCCTTAATACGCAGCTATGTTAGACTACATGTCGTTTTTGTATTAAATGACATGTAGCTCTGATACAGCAAATAAGCTGCGTCACGCAGCTATGCTCTGTGACCTACTTATATAAATAGATCTTTTTTCTCACATTAAGAACAACTTTTGACGACTTTGAGAACGATTCTAAAAACCCTAAAACATACCCTGTGGCCAGATTCTCCTCCAAAAGCTCTTTTGAGTTCGTTTGAAGGAGAATTGCCATTAGAGATCAATATTAGGTGAATTAAACTAAAAAAAAGAGAGAAAATCAAGAGAGAAAAAAAGTAAACACTTAAATCCTTGGTGACGAAGCTTCTGGATCGTCGTAACCTTCGTTCGTTAAGCCGTTCACAATCCTCAATCTGAGGATTAGGTAATTTCCTTACACCTTTTGTGTTTTTTATTAATTGATTATTTATTTTATTGTTGTTTTAGTAGTTTAATCTTAATTGAATTGTATTTTGTTCATTTTTAGTCATTCGAGGTTGTCTTAAAATATATTTAAATAAAAAAACGCTTTAAACAAATAATTTAAAACAGAATTCGGATCAGAACAGTTGCGTCACGCAGCCAGTAGATCCGTAACGGAGCTGGCAGTTGCGTGACGGAACTGTTCATGTCCAAAATTTCGTTTCTTTACCTAGAAGAGCTGCGTCACGCAACTGTTCTTCCAAAGAACAGCTGCGTGACGCGACTGTTCTAGGGTCTAGAAACAATTTTATTCTTTCGAAAAAAAAATAATAATAATTTTGTACAAAATAAAATTTAATTTTCCCAATAAATCCGAAGATGACCAATTATGAACAGATTGCAATTTAATTAAGTTTAGAATATTAAAATGTAATATTGCATGATTTCGGGTTCTAGGGTTTTTGGATTCAAATTCGGGTAGAATGTATTTTTAGGTTCGGTTTGTGGCCCGCCTTTAACCATAAGGCAAGAGCGGGTCTTTTATTTATTTTGATTTAACTGCTTCAGTTTGGATGATTTGGATGATTTGAATGAGTATGGATGCAATGATTGATTTTGATTGGAACGATTAATTAATTTTCCATATAAGAACTCGGTTCGATTAATTAATTAATTTGGCTTTTCTAACTAAAATAAATTAGAAATTGTAGGTTAAAAGAGGTCGGATTTTCCGGGCGTCGGCTTCCAACGGGTCGGAGTACCTAATTTCCTTACCCAGAATCGCCTTGGTGCGCCTGACCAGTCTTTTAAATAATTTGGTCTTAAATAGAAATGGGTTTAAAATGGAGTCATTTTTATAAAATAAAATTGGAAACGGTCCCATGGCCGAAAAAATGGGTGGCGACTCAAAATGTTTTATAAGACCGATTTATCGGCATCGTATCCAAAAAAAGGTTTTGTCACCACTGTCCATAAATAAAGATCACTTTCCATTCAAAAACAAAAAGTGAATGTTCTTCGGATCGCTCGGGGGCGGTGCGAAAACAGGTTCCGGTACGGTGTTAAAACTGATGGTTCCGATCGGTTTTCCGGCAAATCGTATAATTTTAAATTTTAAATTTTGAAGACCGGTTTTCAAAATTTAATAAATTTGTGAAAGCTATTTGTAAAAAAAATACGCCTAAAAAATTAAAAAATGGTTCAATTAAATTTATTTTTTTAAAGACTTGAGATTTCACAACAAAATTAAAAAAAAAAAAACACAAAACTGACAGTTTCTAATGGCTAGAACTGCCGATTCGAACCGACAGTTCCAATCTGATTCTGACCGGTTTTGTGAAACCACCGGTTTGCGGTTCCACAAATCTGGAATCGGAACCGAACCAGAAATCTCCGGTTTCGGTTCCGATTCGGACCGGTTCCGGTTCCGGTTACTGTTCGGATCCGATTCGAACCGATGATTCCGGTTTCCGAAACTGTAATATGGCCACCCTTATGTGTATGTACGTACCAATATAATATTCATAATTCTATCTATAAGTTGAAATTATTACAAATCAAGTCAAAATGTAAATTATCATGCATTGTTTACAAGGTTATATTCCATTATTATGGCATAATTTTAAGATTTATAAATATATAATTTATAATAATTGATCGGCACATCGTGTGGGAATTTATACTCCTACATATGCTAAAAGTGATGGGTACTTGATAAGAACAAAATCCATAAAAGAGATAAAAGTAGGAAAAGGTTTTCCTTAAACATAATAATGCACTAAAAAGAACTATATATAGGAATGATGGAAAGAGAAAATAAAAATAGATGCCACGTTTCCAATAATGGACAACTATAGCCACCATTGCTATAGAAGGAGAAGAGTATGCCATACCTTTCAATGACACAACAGAGCAAACTATAATTTCAACCAAAGGAAGTTGAGAGAGAGAGTGAGTTTAGAATTTGGGAATCTGTTGATCGTGAAGAGAGTGTCACCAACCATTTCTTGGGGACAAAACTCCCGTAATTACTAATACACCTCTAAAGTGGCTCTTCGGTTGGAGATGTTTACACGTAGCTTGACACTAAAATGGGGATTCCACTTCCCACTTGAAGCAAGGATATTACTGAATGTGTATATTCATAGGATGGGAGGTATTTTCAAGCCAATTTATGTACACTTAAATTAAATTTATTCTTCATGTAGTCTGCACTCTTTCTTTTTTTTTTTTTATTTATATAAGCAGGAGGTTTAAGTCTCTTAAACTGTAGAATATAAAGATTTTTGAGATTTAATCCCCTGAAGCTGTAGAGAGTTTTTAGCTCTCTCTCCCAGCAAAGTGCAGTTCACGAGGATCAATTTATATTATCACTAAAACAGGAGGTCGCCAACCACATCAACGAACACCTTGTTGGTCATTTAGTGACACTCTTTTATGTTGGCTTGATGTATAATGACATTAAGTTTTGACTGATGAAGAAAATGAGCTCTTATCTTACTGACCAGATATATATTATCCATTACATCTCTTTTTTGACTAATTGACAATGTTCTTGAAATCAGAAAGGAAAACTATATACATAGTGGAAACTTGAAATGATGCCACTTTAAAATGAAAATGAAATAGAATCATATCCACCGTCCAGCTACATAAAGAAACAAAAGTAAGGAACTATTATTTTGGATTGTTTCATGATTCACAGTTTGCTAAATGCTAAGTTTGAGGCTTTTTCAAATTTGATTGAGTCCCATACTTTAATTAATAATAGATATAAATATGATGACACTTGTAAATATATAAATTGAAATTGATAACATGAATTAGCTAAGTTTCTGACTTTTTCTTTCTTTTGGTATTTTAAATCTGAATTTTGTGCAGACATCAAATATCAATTTTTCAAAAAAATAAAATAGTATTTTTTTTTGTCATTTTATTTGAAAAGGATTTATTTTACCTATAAGATTAATCATTTTCATCCAAATCATCTCCAAACATAAGATTTGGATTTTATTTATATTTCTTATTTCTATAGAAATATTATAATTTACTCGTATTATATTACTTATTGAGTAATTGCCAATTTTCTTTATAAAAAAAATTTCATCCCTAAATTATATGGTCTAATCCTGAATCATGATCCATCCAAATGACCAAATAGATCATGGATTCCTCCCTCCCCAATTCTTGTAATTTCCACGTAATTTAGGCCTCTTCTGATTCAAATCGATCTATTTTTTGGGAAGTTTTCCAGAAAATAGAGTGCGACTGTGTTTGGTTGATATATTGAATTTCGAGGAAGTAAAATTGAGTTAATGAAATGTGAGATTATAAATGACAAAAATACCTCTATCATATATAATAATTGAAATATTTCATTGAAAAAAAAATCTAATTGAAATATTTCATTGAAAAAAATTTAATAACCTAAAATATTTCATTGAAAAAAACTTTAATAAAACAGGTTTATACGATCCACTAGCTTGTAATTAATATAATTTTTTAATTACATATTGTACAAAATATTATTATACTTTTATTTATTTTGTTAATGAACAAAATAAGAATAATAATTCTCTAAAAAGGCTTAATAAGAAAAGAGCATGTGTTGAATTAGAAGTACAATGGAGCAAAGTAAAAATAAGCATATACGCAGTGAAAGTTAAAAGGGTAAAATTGAGAATGTGAAGTTTTTGAGCTAAGGAAGTCCACTTCCTATGGGTGAGCACGAGAAGTTACTTGCCATACGATTAGGGAAGTTGTATTTTTAAGTTCCCGGAAATTACAAGGTTTGTGCCAAATGTTAGCCGCCGTTGTTGAAAACAAAAGAAAAAAAAATATAAAAAAAAATTAGTTTTTGCTTAATCCCACATCGGGGAGATAAGCAAAGTGAAGGTAGTGATTTGGCTATAAAATGGAAGCAATGTTTAGGTTTCCATACACACCAAAATACACCAAAAACACTTGAGTGCGTTTTATATTAGAGATTTAGAGCAAGTCTCTTGGAGTCTTTTGGAGTATAAAATATTTGGGGTGTTTTGAGGGTGTCGAGTAGAAAAATATTTTGTAATTGTGGTTGTAACAATTTGCCGCATAGTGAATATTTTTCTTGATTGTCGTTTGGCAACGGCCGTGGTTTTTCTCTACTTGGGGAGTTTTCCACGTTAAAATATCGTGTTCTCTTTAATTTCTCAGTCATTATTTTATTTTCTCATTTGTTCCTGCTTGAAGCCGATTCGAAGGGCGGGAAAAATAGCGATTTTCCCAACAAGTGGTATCAGAGCCTAGTTGTTAGGCGGAGCTTTTAGTGTTAAAATAATTTCTTGTAATTATAAGTATGCTCTGTGGTTGCGGCTTAGTCTGATCTTCCACATCAGAAATACTGTTGTTAGAAATTATTTTATTTTAAAACCAGGTGGAGTTTTGGAAGTCTTGAAGCGGGTGGAGCTTTGCTTTGGTGTGCTTGAGTACCGGTGGTGAAGGTAATAATTATTGAAGTTATTCTATTCTGATAATATACCGTGCACGTAACTTCTGTCTAGAAGGCCGGATTTTAAGTGGGACCACTTGTGACCCCTCCGTCTAACTGAGATTTTACGTGGAATGGTAATATTGTCTAGGAGATCATTGTGATCTTTCCTGGGTATTGCCGAATCGGTTTACTTCACTAATTATTGGGTTCACTGTTATAAGCACAAGTAAGCATGTCGGCTATGAGATGTGAGATTGAGAAATTTGACGGGAGAATGAATTTTGCACTGTGGCAAGTGCAAGTCAAAGACGTGTTGATTCAGTCTGGACTGCATAAGGTTTTGAAGGGTAAACCAGTCAGCAGAAAGAATTCAGGAAAAGACAGTAGCAGTGGAGACTCAGAAAAATCCAAGATTAGCGATGAAGAATGGGAGGAGCTGGATATCAAAGCGGCAAGTCAAATTCGCATGTGTCTAGCAAAAAATGTTCTTGCTAATGTGCTTGGATTGTCCACGACAAAGGAGTTGTGGGAGAAACTGGAAGAATTGTACCAGGGCAAAAATATATCCAACAGGTTATATTTGAAGGAGCAATTTCATACGTTGAAAATGGCGGAAGGTACAAAGCTGTCAGATCATCTGAGTGTTCTTAATGGCATCGTCTCTGAATTAGAAACTCTTGGAGTGCAAACCGAAGATGAAGATAAAGCTCTCCGACTCATCCTGTCATTTCCTTCGACATATGAGCACATGAAACCTGTTCTGAAATATGGTAGTAAGGAAGTGGTGTATGCGGATGTGGTTAGTAAGCTCCTTACTGAGGAGAGAAGATTGAATGAAATGAAAAATAAATCATATGAGGATTCAGCTTTATTTGTCGGTACCAAGAAAAAGAATAAAAGCTCCGGAAAGAGGAAGGTTGTCTGCTGGATTTGTGGTCAAACTGGACACGTGAGGAAGGATTGCCCGAACGGTGGAGCTGATTCGGCTAGAAGCTCTAACGTTGTTGCTGCCAATGTGATCTTCTGTGGCGAAGGAGATGATGTGTTCTCTCTGTAATTGAGAGATGTGTGTCCTCATGGCATGATTGCTACCCGTTGAGATGCCATGGAAGAGGATGGATTATTGGTAGCTGGTCCACGGAAATGCGCACGGCATTGGTTGACAGTTGATGCAAAGTGTGTGGTGAAAAAAAATATGTCGATGGCTAATGAACTCTCGGAAAAGTCAACAGGAGAGTTGCACCATAAACTATTAGCGGTATCTGACATGGCCGATGGAAAATTCTTGGAGTCGGTAAAGTGGTTCCAAGTGGCGATACTCTTTTATGGTGGAGTATGATAATTCTTGACGATAAGAATTATGATTGTCGGTAGCAGACAATGTTGTGTTTTTTTTTTATTTTATTTTCAAGGTGAAGATTGTTAGCCGCCGTTGTTGAAAACAAAAGAAAAAAAATATAAAAAAAATTAGTTTTTGCTTAATCCCACATCGGGGAGATAAGCAAAGTGGAGGTAGTGATTTGACTATAAAATGGAAGCAATGTTTAGGTTTCCATACACACCAAAATACACCAAAAACACTTGAGTGCGTTTTATATTAGGGATTTAGAGCAAGTCTCTTGGAGTCCCTTGGAGTATAAAATATTTGGGGTGTTTTGAGGGTGTCGAGTAGAAAAATATTTTGTAATTGTGGTTGTAACAATTTGCCGCATAATGAATATTTTTCTTGATTGTCGTTTGGCAACGGCCGTGGTTTTTCTCCACTTGGGGAGTTTTCCACGTTAAAATATCGTGTTATCTTTAATTTCTCAGTCATTATTTTATTTTATCATTTGTTCTTGCTTGAAGCCGATTCGAAGGGCGGGAAAAATAGCGATTTTCCCAACACCAACCAAACATGCTCAAAATCTGTATTTCCTAGGAAACTTCAACTTCCTTCCTTATTTACTCCCAACCAAACGAGGCCTTAATAGTTAATTGACATTTCAATTATATAAATGGATTGGATCATATATATGCACTTTTTTTCAGCTTAATCCTTAACTTTTTTTTAAGGTGCTGAAAGATATTTATTGCATATTATGGCTTATTTTTAATTTGCCTTTTTATGGGCAAAACGTGTTTTTAAGTCTTGTACTTATTTTACCTATTAAGCCTTTAAATTTTTATTCGTAAATATTGAACTCTGTGTTTTATCTTTTAAAATTAAACCTTATTTAATTAATGTGTAGTCATTAATTTTAATAAAAATAAAAGTTAAAAAGCTTAAAGTCTACCAATAAAATAAAAATTCAAATTTAACCATACAACAAATATTCATGGATTAACAGTTATCAATAATCAATTATTAGCAACCGTTATGAGGTATTAACTAACACGTACACAAACAGCTAAACCGAACAGGCTTTTGTAATCCAGTACATGTGTTACACGGTATAAGAGGTATGCACCGACTCGTGTAACATGATTGCTCAGTGCTCTCACTACACTGCTTTATATGTCTCTCTCCACTATCTTACTCGTCCAGAACAAGTCTTCTTCTTTCTTCTATTCTATCAACTTATATATAAAATCCAAACTCCAGTTTTCATCTATCCATCTCAGCCAAACACATTTCTCTTCTATTCCTATATATCTTTAACACTAACCTTTTCTTTTTCTTTATTTTTTCAAACAAAATATCCATAATATTCCTTCTTGTTAAGAAAAAGGAAATTACAGAAAACAAAATCTGCTACTATGTTGCCAAGAAGTAGAACTCTTCCAAGCAGAATCCATCACGGAGCTGTAAGGATCGACTGCCTTTTTCTTTTTTATTATTCGATTGGATGTATTGGATTACCATATGTATATTCTTCAATTTATGTGATTATTAATTTAATTTCAGATAGAAGAAAGGCATGACATAAAGCACTACTTACAACTTGAAGTACAACCAGTAGCTAAAAGTACTCGTAATAATCCTAATCCTAATGAAAATGGAAGTGAAGCAATAAATCCTCAACCCAACTATTCCAAATGCTTTGATGATGATGGCCGCTTGAAGAGGACCGGTAATTACTTACAAATTTTTTGAAATGCTTTGATGATGATGAAATGCTCACCTGTGTCTGGAATATATGAGTCAAAATAGTTTATTTTTATCTTGTTACACTGTTTAAATGAGCAAATAATTCCTCAGTCTGACATGTCGTATTGAATTTGAGGTCGGCTGAAATTGTTAATATAGATTATGTGGTGAGACTATATTGATATGCATGCTAAATGTGGTATAAATAATAAAATGGTGCAGGGACATTTTGGACTGCAGCTTCTCATATAATTACAGCTGTGATAGGGTCCGGAGTGCTATCATTGGCATGGGCCATAGGGCAGCTGGGTTGGGTTGCAGGGCCAGCTGTTATGTTGCTTTTTGCCTTTGTTAACCTCTATACTTCTAACCTACTAGCCCAGTGTTACAGAACTGGTGACCCTGTCAAGGGACACAGAAATTATACTTACATGGATGCTGTCAAGGCTAATTTAGGTAAAACAATACTTCTTTTTCACTTTTTTTTACTTTCAATTAGGTTTTTTTTAAAACTTTTTTTACATCATTTAAGAGGAGGTAAATTTTATATTGGCCAAAATCGCTCTCGTTCACTCTTAAGTATTCTTAGAAGTCATTTCGATTGATGGAATTTAAACATGTCCAAAAATTCATTTGGTTTTTAGAGATCAATAATGTAATTTAAATCATTTAATACTATCGTAAAAACGTCATTTATATCTATGGATTTTATTTTTCAATCAGATGATGGAATTTAAAAATTTATATATAGATTTTGCATTTTATCCAATAAATTATTTTATTAATAAGCTAAGACAAAAACAGTTACTCCCTCTGTCCCATTTCATTTGCTTTTTTTTTTTTTTTTGGTGTCCTAAAATGTTTAGGAAGATTTCTAAATTCATATGTTTAAATAATTAGTTTTCTCACAATAACTTTTAGAGTTTCATTAAATGAAAAATTTTTATTAATATCTTAATCAGTTGGGAGTAAAAAAAGACAAAATGATTTTTGTTGACTGAATTCTTAATATCTTGTTTTGTCAAATCATGCAAACAAAATAAGACAAAAGAAAAATTTTTTTTTTCTCCAATTAGGTAATTTTTTAACGTTGGTAGCTATCATCATTGGTGAGCAATTTTTGGCTGCAGGTGGAAAGAAAGTTTTTTTCTGTGGGTTGATTCAATATCTGAATTTGTTTGGTGTTGCAATTGGCTATACTATTGCCGCATCAGTTAGCATGATGTGAGTTCTCATACTATTCCTATGCAGAGATTCCATTTCTTAACACAAAAAAAGGAAATTACAAGAATACCCATTATTAAAAATATTTTAAACTTTTAAATTTAGTAGGCCTTGAATTAATGATACTGAAGTCATTTTTTTATGCGTGTAAGTGAACTCAAAATGCGACATTTATTTGTATATGAATTATTTATGTTTAGAATAAATCTAAAAATTGAAAATTTATTTATTTTTATCCTTAAAATATCTCCGATATAATAATTTCATAAGGTTAAGAGGATGAATAATTTTGTAATAAAACTTTTAAGTTGTTTAATTTGGTTATATAATTTTCAGTTGGAAATTCCATATTTTCTTATATAATTTGGTTCAGTTATATTCAAATCCATAGAATTGAATTTTTCATTTTTTTTCTCATACCAAACACACAAAATTGGATTTATAAATGAATTGCACAAAAATGGTGTGGAATTCATTTATTCCAAACAAGAGGCTAGAGTCAAATCAATAATAATAACAATAAAATAAATAAAATAAAACTTGATAGATATGATATTGGGTAGAATCATGATTTTATTTTATTTTTATGTATTTTAGGGCAATAAAGAGATCAAATTGTTTCCATGCAAGCGGAGGGAAAGATCCATGCCACATGTCAAGCAATGGATACATGATAGCATTTGGTATTACAGAAGTTATATTTTCTCAGATACCTGACTTTGATCAAATATGGTGGCTTTCTATAGTTGCAGCTATAATGTCTTTCACTTACTCCACAGTTGGTCTTGGTCTTGGCATTGGCAAAGTTGCAGGTACGCAATTATCATATTATTTATACTAATTCTTCTATTTTGTTACTTGATTGCTAATTATTCTATAAAATTCTATTTATTTTCGTTAATATTGTTATAACAGGAAATGGAGCAGTCAAAGGAAGTCTTACTGGTATCAGCATTGGGACAGTAACACATGCAGGATTAGTCACTGCTACCCAGAAGCTCTGGAGAAGTTTCCAAGCTCTTGGAGCTATTGCCTTCGCATACTCTTATTCTGTCATTCTCATTGAAATTCAGGTTCCAAAAATGTTTTCGCCGATAAAAGATACAAAATGATATCCTGATTGAAGACAAGTTTAGTGATCACTGGTGAAGTTAAGTTGATGCTCTTTTGTTTGCAGGACACAGTAAAATCTCCTCCTGCAGAATACAAAACTATGAAGAAAGCAACTACTTTTAGCATTGCTGTGACAACAATTTTCTACTTACTATGTGGATGCATGGGCTATGCAGCTTTTGGTGATAGTGCACCTGGAAATCTTTTGACTGGTTTTGGATTCTATAACCCTTATTGGCTGCTAGACATTGCCAATATTGCGATCATTGTGCACCTTGTCGGCGCATACCAGGTACATATATATTATGCTCCAATTTTATTGAACTGTCACACGTTCCTGAGTTTCACAAACTTACAAGCACGTGTGTGAACTTGTAGGTGTACTGCCAGCCATTGTTCGCATTTGTAGAAAAATGGAGTGCTCATAAATGGCCAAAGAACGATTTTGTGACAGCAGAATATGAAATACCTATCCCCCATTGTGGTGTTTACCGGTTGAACTTCTTCCGGATAGTTTGGAGAAGCATATTTGTGATAGTGACAACTCTAATTGCTATGCTGATGCCTTTCTTCAATGATATTGTTGGATTGCTTGGTGCTCTGGGATTCTGGCCATTGACGGTTTATTTCCCAATTGAGATGTATATTTCTCAGAAGAAGATCGGACAGTGGACTAGCCGGTGGATTGCCCTTCAGATTCTCAGTGTCTGTTGTCTCTTCATCACCATAGCTGCTGCTGTTGGCTCAGTGGCCGGAGTTGTTCTTGATCTCAAAACCTACAAGCCATTTAAAACTAGTTATTGAAAGAAAGTTATAGCAGCTTCTGTTGTGTGAGTAGTAGTTACAAATAATTAAGAAAAATCTAGCTGTCTATGCAAATGTATTCAAGCAACTGTTAATGTTAATTTGATCAGCAGGTGTTATTTCAAGTTGATATAATCCTTGCATTACTTAGTGATTTTATTCCCAGAAAACCCAGGATAATATTTTAAATGAAAGAGAACAGAGACTTCAGTTAAACCATTCGGTAAAAATAAATGATAATAATTCAACAAATACAATGACCAGTTCACATTCTTAGCATACTACAAAGATACAAGTCTATACAAAATTAAATAAATAAGATTTATATGTTGTAGAATTTGCTATCCTTTTCCATAGCCACCAAATGTTACAAAAATCAACCCGAAAACTAGCTGCCGTTATTTCTTGTATTTAGCCTTCATTTCAGCAGAAGTTGCTTCCGCAGCAGCCTTAGCAAGTTTTGTAGGTTTGAAGACACTCTTTGGGTTAAGAGCCTTTCTTATCTTGAAAACTGCCCAAGCAGTGCCAATGGCATGTCCCGCAGCATCAAGCCCCTCATTTGTCGCCTTTGCTGCTTGTTCTCCATACCTACAATCACACATCCAACCATAAAATAAAGCACAAGTTCAATTACTCAAAAAATAAAAGCAGACTTTTGAGAACTGAATTCAAAACATGCACCCCCAAACTACAAATTTGCTTGAGCGGTAAACCTTCTGCATAATGCAATTTATGCAAATTTGGAAACAGGTTACCAAACAGTGTAATGTTTAAGATAAGGGTCCCTGCATATAATCCTGCTGGCTATAATATATTCCAAATTAGTTGAACAAAACATAGGAAAATCAACTAACAAGCAATATAAAAGTTCCATTACAGACAATAGCATCACCACAAAGTTCAAATCCAACTAGCCAAACAAAAAGACACGCCTTCTTGACTGAAAGGCACCAAGATTGGTGAAAGTGTCACCAGATAATGGTGATCGATTCCTTTAGTAGGGTTGAGATATACCTCTGTGAGACAAGCTCTGTTGTAACAACTGATGATGTTGACATGACATTCCTTCCTGCAACCTCAACAGCATCACACACCTTGTCTGCACAAGCACAAAATTGTAAGGAAAACCTTGCTACAGTTCTATAACTAGACCAGAAAAAATGCAGGAATATTTCCATAAGAACTTTTACGTTCTCCAGCGATCATTTGTACCAAGGACTTCCATTTCTAAAGTCCATTTCCTTCACGTTTAGCTTAGAATTTCAATATTTCAAAATGGAATACACCACGAGCTAATATTTTTTGGAAAAGTACGCATCCACAATTTCATTTTTTGTTACCGCCACATGCATTCAAAACATTCCCAGTTCCTATAAACTTATGATGCGCGTCCACTTTTTCTGACGATGAAGGCAAAGGCGAATATAGAACAATTAGAAGAAAAACATTATGGCTCCTAAAACTCACAGCTATCTAAAATTGAGCTCAATTCCATGTGAATTAGGGCTCAAACTCCTACACAAAAATCAAAGGTACATATTATGAAGTTTTAAAACACCCTTTTTTGGTCACTCAAAATTCTGTTATGATATTCTCAGAACCACACAGTCCTGGAAGCAGAAAATCACACAAAGGCTACTTACTGGTTTGCATAAGACATCTTTTACCAAATTCACCCTCAATGCAATCACAAGATGATAAGAGAAAAACTACCACACAAGAATATGTTCTGCCATCACACAGAGCATTTCAACAAAGTTCTCTCTCTTTCCCCTCCCTCTTCTTCTCTCTTGTCCCTTTTTTTTATTTTATTTTATTTTTATTTTTATTATTATTATGTAAATTATTACTACCCGAACAAGTACCACAACCATTTGACTCACAAATGCCTGTCAAAAATATATGGCATCTGACATTGTAACTCTAGTTTGACTTTTCCTTAATGCTAGATTTCCACACAGCACAAATATACCAAGACTTGCTTGGTAACTTTATTTTGCTTTCTCTTTTTCCTTTTTTTTTTTCCATTAAGTTTACCAAATGAAACCTAAGTAACATAGCAAACAGAAACAGGTACCTAAAATTAAAAAATTGAATAAACCACGAATGACAACCATGAGTTGACGCACTTCTCTCTGCTGTAATTTTCAAGTTAAAAACTTACAATAATGTTCATTAGATGGCTAAAATAACCTGAAATAAGGTCCTCCACGGCATCACAAAAACTGATGATGACAATATTAGGAAGGAGGCCAAGTTGCAAAAACATACAAAGAGAAGTACAGAATAAAATTGGAAGATATCTCTTAGAAAATAAAGAACTTACTAAATCCATCCAATGAAGCAAGCACAATTTCTCCAGGCAACAAGCTAAAAAATTTCTTGCCCGCTTTAGAATTCACAATTGTACCGGTGAAAATTCCTGAAACTTTCACAACCCCAGAAAGAATTCCGACTGCCACCTTCTCAGATATTTTTGTCAACCTCTTGACCCTGCAAAAACTCCAACAAAAATCTTAATAATATATCAATAAAATAAATAAATAAATAAATAAATAAATAAAATATATAACTAAAAAGAAACATAAAATAAAAAAGTCACTAGAACACAAAAATTAGGATTTAAAAACCTTTTTATTCTCCTCAAAGTTGCTGGGCTAATCTCCATATCTGATTTCTTCTCCACTGTTTTCTTGAAAAATTCATTTCCCCATTTTAACCTATCAACAGTAACATCTCCACACCATAATATCCCTTTAATCAGTTGCCCTGACCCAGCTGCAATCATTCTAGCAACAGACCCGCTATA
Source organism: Jatropha curcas (assembly GCF_041381405.1). Classification (NCBI taxonomy): domain Eukaryota; kingdom Viridiplantae; phylum Streptophyta; class Magnoliopsida; order Malpighiales; family Euphorbiaceae; genus Jatropha; species Jatropha curcas. Next base: position 26,502,238 of record NC_143151.1, read on the forward strand.
ATCCTCCACATTTGGAGCCAATACAGTCCAATACGCTGCAGAACTCTCCTCCATCAACTCCTTTTTCTCCTCAGACTTTAACTCCTCAGGCGAAATGCCTTTCGCCGTATTCCCATCCAACACCTCCCAATTGATCCCTCTCCCCTTCAATTCTTGCACCGTAAAAGAACTATAAATCTCTAATATCTTATCGAATTCCTTCAATAAAGCCTCTTGCCCTTTCGACGCAATTGTCACTCCATAATTCAACAACTCCACATCTCCATTTATCCCTTCTTCTTCTTCATTTCCAGGTACCCGAAGAGTAAAGAAGTAATGGGACTCGTCAAGCTTAACAGCCGCTTCATCTTTTGCTAAAGGCCATTGAATATCATCTTCACCTACACGAACAAGAACTGCAATGACTGTATCATCTTGTTTTAGACTGATAATGGAGAGATCGCCACAAGCGAGTTGTACACTCCGGTCTCTTTCAATTAGATGAACTATGGCGCCGGGGATTGTAATTAGAGTTTGTTCATAAGGTTGTGAGCTTGTTGGATGTGAATAGATGACGGCTTCGTCTTCTTCAGGAAAGAGATTCTCTGCTAAGTCTTTCGTGTCAATAGAAGGGTATAGAGAAGAAGACGATGAAGCTGAAGCGGAAGTTGCAGAAATGGCTTCTGGGTTTGAGAGATCGACTTTTGGGTAGAGAGATTTTGGAGATGATGACATTTTTTTTTTTCAATTTACTGGTTTAAGAGTTTCGGGGTTTTGCATTTTTGAGGGAACAGAGGCTTTAAAAGAGGTGAAGCTTAGGATTGAAGGAAAGAAGGAAAGCGTGTCGGTTAGGATTTAAATAACGAGAAAACGTGGCAGATGCAGCGTAATTTTTGAGAGGGCAGACGGAGACTCTCACAATAAAATTATATTGAAATTTGGACGCTAATTCCGTGATCAAATCGAGCAAAAACAGAAAGAGAAAGTAAGGAAGACAGCAAACTACAAAAGAAAAACAAAAAAAAAAAACTACTTTCCACGTTATAATTATACAGAGAAAATTTATTTTTTTACATTTTATTTATATAGAGAAATTTTTTGAAAATAATAATTTTAGGATTAATGACAAAGTAAAAATTTTAATATGCTCTTATTTTGTTTTATAAATTAAATACTAACTGAGATCTTATTATAGACATTTAATATTTCAAAACTGACTGAATCATGCATAAAAAAAATGTGAACTTAAGCATATTATGCGCACAGATTAAATTTGACTAAAAAACTCATAATTAATATTTAAATATGCACATATAGTGAGATTTACTCACAACTCTAATAAATACGTGCACACAAGATAAATAATGCCAATGTTTAAATAACAACAATCAATTTATTGTTAGTCTCCTAAGAGAAATTGACTTTATCCTTATTGGAGATATCTTTACTCGTTTCTAACCTTTATTCTATGGATCATTCATTCCAATTTTAGCTCTATCATCATCTTTTGCATTATGCCATTCTTATAAATTGTTTTAGTGAATATGGATATACTGTCCGAAACTTTATAAATACTGCAAGCATTTAATTCATCTTTCTCAATTTTAGAATATAACAGACATACAATCTTTATGTGAACTTTAGTGATGTTTTTCCTTTTATCCTTTTTGAGCTTCTTCTGAAATGTTAAATGGAGGGGATGTGGTCTTAGATTTTATAGAAGGCGGTTATTCATTGGATAGCAAGGAAATCAAGTTTAAGGTTTGATGGTTGAATATGACCACATCTTTTGAAGTTGCATGCAAGTCTTGAGAAACTATATTTAAATCAAAAAGAATGACATGAGATTTGTAGATTAAATTTTAGAGTCATGAACTCGTCTCTACTTAAATGAATTCAGTTTGAAAATTTTTGCTCCAAACTTCATTTTTTATGTGCAAATTTGGGCAAGCAAAATAAAGAATTTGAGGTTGAAAATTTTGGCTCCAAAATTTCTTTCAAATTTCATGTCAATTTTTTCAAATTTCACGTCAATTTTTTCAATTCAAATTTGAAATTGGAATTTTATCAGGCAATTGCAAATAAAATAGCCCACGGTTTTTTTGTTATTGGAAGTCTTAGTAAATAAAATTCTTTATTTAAATAACACATCCTCTTTCTTATCATTTATCACTTTTTATTGAAATTTGATAACCCTTTAGGGAAAAATTAGGAAGGAATCCATAAAAAGACCACCTCTTTAATCTTTGAAAATTTTTTGACTTTGTATGTATAAATATAACGGAGAGAGTATTGATATTATCTCCGCTCAATCAAGCATAGAAGTATAATACGACCTACTAGAAATAGAAGTAATTGTTTGTAGTATATTCCTACAGTCTTCAAAACCTGAATTTTTGTATTTAAATTAATTTTAGTCTTGAAATTATAAACAAAGTTCCATCACAGGGCTAATTCAAAGTTGGACCAGTAAACCGATCGTTTCTTTATATTCTACTTCTTGTTGGGTTGCCTCTTACACTTGAGCCCAATTTATAGAAGGCCTCCATTTTATGGCGGGTATTCTTCTCTTTCCTCGTTTTCCTAATGATACAGTTTGAACTTTTAACCAAAGCAAATTTTTTTTTTTTGAGGAACTTCTATGTTTTTAAAGAAAATACGTAGAAACCCATTTGCTATCTTTTCGAATATCTGTAATTTATCCACGTCATGCCAGCATCCTTGTTCCAGCATTGACTCGTATAAATTCTCAAAACTCCTGAGCAATTATTTCAAATCCGGCAGAATTGCGGATGCAGAGGACCTGTTTGATAAATTGCCTCAAAAGAACATAGTTTCATGGTCTATTGCTATCCATGGATATGCCATTAATGGCTTTCATAAAAAATCCATCAAACTATTTTCTCAAATGAGAATGTCGGGTTTGGTTCCCAATTCTTTCACTTTGGTGGGAGCTCTTGTCAACACTGGAGGACCGTTGAATTTTATGCTTGCAAAGTCTGTTCATGGGCTCATTGTTAAAATTGGTTTGGAGTCTGGTTTAATTGTAAGTACGGCACTTTTGGATGCTTATGCAAAATGTGGAAATGTGTCGGATTCTTATAAAGTATTTGAGGAATTGAAGAACCCAGGTTTGGTTACATGTAATGCAATTGTTTCTGGGTTATTAAACAATGGGTTTTTTAAAGACGGTTTTAGGCTTTTTGAAGAATTCAGGAAGTTTGGCTTGGTGCCTAATGTGGCTACATTTGTGACTCTTATCAAGGGTTGTCTTACTTTAGAGTTAAAAATGCTTTTTGAAACTATATATGGTTTAATTATTAAGTTTGGTCTTTCTCTGGATGTATCTGTTAATAACTCTGTTCTTAATATGTATTGTAGTTTGATGGATTTGAAAGCTGCTACTAAGATTTTTTATGAAATGCAATGTAAAGATGTTATTAGTTGGACAACAATGATAGGTCTGTTGGTCGATCTTGAATATGCCACAGATGCTTTAAAGCTATTTTCCAAATTGAAGGATAGTAAACTCAATCTTGACTCGGTAGTTATAATGAATCTCATTTCAGTTTGTGCAATTTTAGGAGATTTGAGTAAGGGAAGACAAGTCCATGCTCAAGCTGTTGTCTGTGGATTCGGTTCAGAGCTTTCTCTTGTGAACTCCATTATTGCAATGTATTCGAAGTGTGGTGATTTGAACTCTTCAAAAATTGTGTTTGATCAAACTACTGAAAGGAGTTTAACTTCATGGACTGCAGTAGTTTCTGGGTATTTGCAGAATGGCAACCCAAGGGAGGCATTGGATCTTGTGATTAAGGCAAGACTAAAAGAACAGTATTCATTTGATTCAGTTATGTTGGTCAGTGCTATAAAAGCTTCCAGCGAGCTTGTTGCTTTAGAGTTCTTGCGCCAGCTCCATTGTTATACTTTTCAAACTGGGTTTTCTCAGTATAGATCAGTTCAGAATAGTCTTATATCAGCATACTCCAAATGTGGGAATGCTGATTTGGCTTGCATTGTGTTCACAGAGATGGGTTCTCTTAAGGATGTAGTCTCTTGGAATGCAATTATAAATGGCCATGGAGAAATTGCTCTTGCTTTCTACCATGAAATGAGGAAGGGCGGTGGCGAGGATCCTGATAGTGCAACCTACTTGTGCATTTTAAGTGCATGTAGCCATGCAGGATTGGTAAATGATGGTTTGATGATCTTTAACAAGATGGTAGAGGATAACAAAGTAAGACCAAGCCAAGAACATTATGGATGTGTTGTTGACTTGGTTATGCGAGCAGGCTGTTTATCTGATACAAGTGAATTTGCTAGCAAATTTTTGGAAGAAATGGGTTCGAATGTTTGGAAGTCTTTGCTCAGTGGATGTGCAGTCCATGGCAATTTGGAGCTAGCAGAACTTGCTGCAAAACATATATTCGAGAAAGGCGCGGGAAACAAATCAGAGTATATTGTGGTCCTATCGAATGTATATGCATTAGTTGGGAGGTTTCAAGATGCTGAATTTTTGAGATCTCGTATGCAAAACAAGGGCTTCACAAAGAAGCCAGGTATCAGCTTTCTAAATGGAATTTAATATGAATGAAGTTGATTTTCTTTACAAATGCAATCATGGAAGCAGCTGCTTGTAGTACTTGGGAAAACATGTACATGAGCTAGGGTCAAGGAGTGGCTAGTGAAGTCACTTGTAACATACAAATAAGAGCTATTTTCTGGGTTGTAAGGTTCAAGGGATTACAATACAAGAAAGAAAATTATCCCTTCTTAATTTCTAATTTTCCTCCCCTTTCTCTCACTTTCTTGACTGCCAAACACCATAAGGTAAGTTTTATGTTCCAGATCCTTAAAAACTTTATGTTATCGAGACCGAAGACAATAATCAATTACGTTCCTTTGGCTTTGCAAATTAAGAAAATTTTTATTAAATCTACAGCTTGGGTCCATAGCTCAGTGGTAGAGCATTTGACTGCAGATCAAGAGGTCACCGGTTCGAACCCGGTTGGGCCCTGTTCATAATTTAGTTTTTCCTTTATAAAAAGTAACGTTTTTTTTTTTTTTTTAATATAACTAGTGTTAGAACGTGTTCGAAGTAAACTGAACCCAGTTGTGCCTTGTGCATAATTTATTTTTCCTTATAAAAAGTAACGTTTTTTAATATAACTAGTATTAGAACGTGGACGGAGTAATATTAAAAAATAAAACAATCTTTTATAATATTATTAAAAAATGATAAAATTGTATAATAAAATGATCGTGAGTGCATTACAAAATTGTATCTCATTGAAATATGCTAAAAAAAAGTTGCAATGCTAAGATGTGTTTTCTTATGTATCTTGCGAAGCTTTTTATCAAGGTATGAAATAGCAAAAGCCATACATGATATGACCTAGGGGGTATCAAAAAGATTGAAGTGTCAGATTCGACATGGATTCACCTAACACGTGACACAATTAGGATTAATACGAATACGACCAATTTAATAATTATGTTAAATTTATCGATATGAACACGACACGAAAATTAAGCAAGTGACACGAACATGACACGTTTAACTCACTTTATATTATAAATAAGTTAAGTAGGTCGTGTTGACCCATATACAACAAGTGTAATTTGCTTAATACCATAAACAGGTTTAATGAGTCGTGTTGACCTGTATACGACCCACTTAACCTGCTTATAATATTTTTAAATTTTAACATATTTAACTCTGTCAATATTTTAAAAAAAATTTCATACATAAAATGTATAAATTCTTTAAGATTCGTACCTAAAATAAAAATTAATACAACAATAAAATTTTAATAGGTTTTAGTTGAGTATTCATATTTAATACTAAAATTACCTCTTTACGCTTAAATAAACAGGTCATTTGCTTAACCCGCATGTCAACACACGACAATGCACATTTATATTCATGTCATAAATGGGTGACTCATTTATGACATGAACCTGTTTAATCTTAACCCTAACCCATATATTTCCAGTGTTAGGCGAATTGTGTTTGCTTGTCATAACCCATTACACTCTTAGTATGACCTACATAAAAAAAAAAAAATACACACATACTATTAATGTATTTTTCAATAGTGATAATAATTGTGAAATTTAACTAATTAGATTGAAATAAAAAATTAAGTGTTTTTTATTTTATGTTTATGATTTATTATAAATGATTGTTTATTTATTTGAAATGTTAATTTATTATACTTATTTAGTGTAGTGTGTCCTACTTTTTTAAAACTTATCGTATCGCGTACGTTACTGTATCTCGTATCCCATATCCATGCAACCTATTTCTTGGTATATGAGACTACTTCGTACATCAAGCTAATCAACCAAGCTTTTTTATATTTATTTTCGTGTCTTTTTTTTTATTAATGAATGATCAGAAAAAAGAAGAAGGAACTAATTTTTTTTTTCGAAAAAAACTTATGTTACTTATTATTTTTAGATATAAAAGAAAAATTAAATTAAATTAATAGAAAAAAAAATCATAGAGAGTAAAGAGTTGCGATTAGAAGCCAATTCTTCAAATGATCAATTTTCATCAAAGCCTAACTTTAAACGGAAGAGAGAGTTTATTGTATTAAAAAACTCATCAGCAGGGAAAAAAATTATGCTTAGTCAATTTATTGAACTCTGACATTTTTTTTGAATTAAATTTTAAAAAAAAGAAGGAACTAAACTTTTTCTCCAAAAAAACTTATGTTATTTTTTATATAAAAGAAAAGTAAAATTAATTAGAGGAAGGAAAACGCAAAGAATAAAGAGTTGGGATTCGAACCAATTTTTTCGATAATTAATTTTCATCAAAGCGTAACTCTAAATAAGAGGGAGAGTTTATTGGATTGAAAAACTCATGAACAAGGAACAAAAAAAAATTATACATGACCAATTCGATGAATATTGACATTTTTTGAAACTAAATTTAAGAAAAAATAAGAACTAAATTTTTTTCGAAAAAAACTTATGTTACTTATTTTTTTTTTTTTGATATAAAAGAAAAATAAAATTAATTTTCTCTACAAATTTATTTTTATAGTTTTTTTTCCTTCTAATTTGAAGAAAAAATTATCGGATTATTTTTCCTTATATTCCTTTTTTATTTTCAAATAAAATAAGTTTTTGCTTATAAATATTAGTTTAGTTTTCTTTTCTTTTTTCCTCCTATATGACATTATCTGAAAATATAAAATAACTTATCTTCCTACATTTGCTGTCATTACAATTTATCTTTTTACAATTATACTAAATAACTGCTCTTTTTTACACTTAGCAATTTGAGAGAGACTTACACTTAGCTGTCATTTAAGATAGATTTATCTGCTTTTATATATTACATAAGTGAGTGACATATTATATGATGTTTAATTTTAAATGAATAGTCCTGATTATATATATATATATATATATATATATATATATATATATATATATATATATATATATATATATATTGTAATGACAGTAATTATAGGAAGATAAGTTATTTTATATTTTCAGATAATGTCATATAGGAGGAAAAAGGAAAAGAAAACTAAACTACAAAAGGTTAATATATTTACAGCAATAGTAGGTTGAAGAGAAATTCTGCTTCAATTTTTGAAAGAGAATTTTAATTTTTTTTTCAATATATTAACTAAAAGATTTAAGAAAAATTCTTCTTCAATTTTTAAAAGAAACGTTTGTTGTTTTAATACATTAACTAAAGGTTTAAAAGAAATTCTTCTTCAATTTTTGGAAGAAACGTTTATTTATTTTTTTATTATTATTATTTTAAAGGTTTTAATAACCAAAAAGCAATAAAAGGCAAATGATTCTCTCTCCATTTTAATTAGAAAACATAAATTTTTTAATTTCTCCATAATAATCAAATGATTCTCTCTCTGATTAAATACTTGGAATTTAAAGTCTTTCTCAATATTAAAAGATAAATAAAATTTAACCCTAATTAATCCTTGCCAAGCTAAAAGCAAATACTCAAATATTGTACACTCTCTTTCATTGAGGAAAATAACCATGATTCTTTCACCCTAACATTGGCGTCCATAGCTCAGTGATAGAGCATTTGGATTGGTAGCCGGATCGAACTAGGTTGGGCCTTAATTATTATTTATTTTTTCATTTACAAAAGTAATATTTTTTAAATATTAGTTTTGGGTAAAACTAGATTACAAAATTGAAATTTTTTTACCAATATAGAATTATTTTCCACCATTAGATTTAAACTAGTTAAATGTAAACCGTTAGATATGAAATTGATCAAATGACTTATTAGCTGTAGAATAGGTTATCAAAAAGTAGGATATTTTTATTATTATTAAATATACAACTTACTATTTAATTATGTAAACTGAAAAAAAATTCAAAGGTAAATAATTATCTAATAAAAAAACTATTTAAAATTTTAAAACAATAATAAATCTAAATTATCTTATTGTTAAAACATTTATTATGTATTTACGTAATTGAAATTATATTATATACACATGACATCTCGTGGTCCTTTAAATTATTTTTCAAATTAAGGAAATTAAAATTATATACATCAAAAATAACTTTTTATATTGTTTACTCCAAATTTTTTTAAATAAAATTTATTTAGTTTTAAAATTAATATAATGTAAAAGGTTAAAATAACATGAATTTTACAACATCTAATTTGTAAATTTGAATTTATATTTTGTATTTAATATATTTTTACAAGTTTTCTAGAAAAAATCTTATATTATTTATGCCCCTAATAGTTATTTTTTTTGTTTAATTTATAAAATTTGATATTCTAATTAAGTTACTTAAAATGAAAATTTTATTTGAAAATAATATATATTCTATATATTTCATGCCCTTCATATAATTCAATATCACAAAATAATTTAATATTTTTAAATTATGTGTACATATGTAACTTGCCATAACAAATGTATGTTTGTATTAAAAATATTCTATATTTTTTATAATATGTTAGAGGATATATAGAAGATAAATAAGGGAAATAAAAAAGATAAAGTTTAGAGGATAGAAGATAAAAAAGGGAAATGAAATAGATGAAGTTTAAAAAATATATAGATAAAAAAATAGAGTAATTTATAACAATAAATTATTCTAGACATGTGTCAGTTATAAAGTATTCTGTACCAATACGGAATTATTGCAATCTGTATAATAGTAAAAGTCATTATTTTTAATCGTTAGAATCTTTAATGTGAAAGAAAATAATAATTTGAAATATAAAAGAATAAATTTTAGAATAAAAAATAATAATTTGAAATATAAAAGAACAAATTTTAGAATAAATTACAAAATTACAGTAACATATCACTACAAATTTGCATCGGGTCCATAGCTTAATGGTAGAGCATTTATTTTTTCATTTGCAAAAGTAAAATTGTTTTATATAAGAATGACTTCAATAGCCATTAAATTATGTGATGTTTAATTTTAAATGAAAAATTCCTAATTATAATTTTTTTCCTACAGAAGTATATTTTTTTTATATAAATATAAATGACTTTCGTTGCGATTAGATTATGTGATGTTTAATTTTAAATTCAACTGTTTATAAAGTACTTATATAAAAATATTCTTATTTAATTTAATTTTCAATCATTAGAGAAAATCTCCAATGTAAAAGAAAATAATAATTTGAAATAGCTAAGAATAAATTTTAGAATACAATTGCAAAATTGCAATAGCAAACTGCTGTAATCTGCATTGATCCATAGCTCAATGGTAGAGCATTTTGACTGCGTATCAAGAAGTTAACAATCTGAGTTTGATCGAGCCCTATTTATGATTTATTTTGTTCTTACAAAAAATATAATTTTTTTTCCGTATAAAAATGACGTTTGTAGCCATTAAATTATGTTTAATTTTAAATTCAACTATTCATAAAATACTATTATATAAGAATATTCATATTTAATTTTATTTTTAATTGTTTGAATTTTCAATGCGAAAGAAAATAATAATTAGAAATATAAACGAATAAATTTTATCAATGTATGATATTCCGAATCCTCATTATTAATGAAATCAAAATGATCTCTAAATTGAGTATAAGTACAAAATTACAATAAGGTCACTGGTTTGAACACGGTTGGCCCCTCATTATAATTTATTTTGTCATTTACAAAAGTAAGACTGTTTTATATAAGAATGACTATTGTAGATTATGTGATTAATTTTAAATGAACAATCCCTATTTATAATTTTATTTCCTTTACAGAAGTAATATTATATATATATATATATATATATATATATAAAAGAATGATTTTTGTAGCCATTAGGTTATGCGATGTTTAATTTCAAATAAAACTGTTTATAAAGTACTTATATAAAAATATTCTTATTTAATTTTTTTAATCATTAGAGAAAATCTTTAATGTAAAAGAAAATAATAATTTGAAATACAAAAGAATAAATTTTGGAATACAATTGCAAAATTACAATAGCAAACTGCTGTAAACTTGCACCGACCATAGCTCAATGGCAGAGCATTTTATCTGCATATCAAGAAGTTGCAAATTTGAATCCGAGCCCTGTTTATAATTTATTTTATTCTTAAAAATAACATTTTTTTCCAAAAAATGACTTTTGTAGCCATTAGATTATGTTTAATTTTAAATTCAACGATTCTTAAAATACTTTTTATACAAAAATATTTTTATTTAATTTTATTTTTGAGCATTGAAATCGTCAATGTGAAAGAAAATAATAATTCAAAATATAAAAGAATAAATTTTAGAATACAATTACAAAATTACAATAACATATCAAAGCAAATTCGCATGAGGTCCATAGTTTAGTGGTAGAGCATTGGGTCCTATTTATGGTTTATTTTCTTTTTACATTTATATGATAATGATTTATGTAGCTATTAGATTATGTTTAATTTTAAACTCAATGGTTCATAAAGTATTTCTTATATAAAAATATTCTTATTTAATTTCATTTTCAATCATTAGAAAAATTTTCAATGTGAAAGAAAATTGGAGTAAATGGAATACAAAAGAATAAATTTTGAGATAAAAATGCAATAGTAAACCGCTGCAAATCCGCATCTTGTCCACAAGGAAACCATGAAATTCAACAAAATCAGTACCAGTCCCATCAAAATAATACGTCCCTTAATTATTGAAGGCCATATCTCCGATCAAGGTGCAAAAATCCTACCCCTTCCTTGGAAATAGGACAAGTACCGATAAGCCCAATTATTAATAATCTAGGAAAAACTTTTAAAAAAATTTTTTCAAACTAATCTAGTCTATCTAGATAAGCATGTCTACGCCATACACCCAAATTTAGGATCTCAATACTAATTTAAAAAAAAGCCTAAAATGGAAACATTAGTATATAAAATATAAAAAAGAAAAGATTCAAATTTACCCAGCCAAGCATGTCTACGCCATACACCAAAATTTAGGATCTCAGTACTAAGTGAAGAAAACCTAGCAAGGAAGCATTAGAACATAAAATATAAAAAAGAAAAGGGAGGAACTTCCTTCCATCGTAAGAAGTACCTCCCCCATTTCTACTTTGATATAAGCATTTTACATTATTTTACTTTAAGTGTTTATTTACAATTTTGAGAATATATTAATTACTCTCTCCGATTCATTTATATAAACACAACTAATTGTGCATAGGGATTAAAGAATTTGTTAAATTATAATTTTTGAACAAATCTTTCTTATTTTGCCCCTAACATTGCTTTAATTGAATACTTGTTTTGAAAGTCAAATATGTCATAAGAGCTTCTTATCATAAACACAATTGATTACTTATACCCATAATGAAAGGATAAATCACAATAAAAACACACCCATTTCTCCTAATTACTGCCAAGTTTAACCTCTTCATCAAAATTTTAAATTTGGCCTCTCATTTTTGGTGTAAAAATTTTGGTGGGAAATGAAAGTTTAATTTTTATTTAAAAAATGTGGACACTTAGTAAAGGAAGTATGTGCAAATAACCTTTTTGGAGCCAAAATTTTTGATAGCATCAATTTTCTCTTCAAATTCTTTCAAAATACCCAGTTATAAATAATGTTAATTCAATAGCTAAGAAATTGCACATGAACTATAACAAAAAAAGTCCACTTCCTACAACCATGTCACATCCATTTGATCTGAATCTGCAACCCCCTGATTCACCCATAATTTTCAAAAATGTGCTCACTCCAACTGTTGGTCCCTTGAACTTGATTGATTTAAAAGCAAAAAAAAAAAAAAAAAAAAAAATCACCGAATCATGATGAAGAGCTTGAATTCACACAATGTTCTTCTGGCATGGTTGCTAGTATGAAGAAAGGAGCAAAGAAAAAGAACATGATAGAAGAAACAAAAAATTTAGTAAAAAATATGCTTCTTTCTGAAACGCAAGGAACGTTAAATTCGTGCTCTATCGAGAAAGTTGTACACAAACTGTCTATTTCAAAAAGGTCAATTTATAGAACTTGGAATATTTCAAAGAATGGTGCATTAGTTACAGATGTGATAAAGTGTTTTTAGAACAGAGATAAGAAGCATATTGTCTTTCAGCGCATAGAATTAAAGAAATACCGCTCAAACGTCAAATGAACCAATGGTCACTAGCACGTGAACTGGACGTATCTTTAATAACCGTACACAGAATGTTAAAAAGATGGGACATTAGACCACATTCAAATGTAATTAAACCAATACTGAAGGAAGAGAACAAAAAAACAAGAATTGATTTTTGCTTGTCGATGATTTATATAGGTACAATCACTAGCAAATCCCTAATTTTTCGAAATGAAAAAATTTATAAGCACCATTTTTTTTTTTTTTTGCAACAAACCGCTGTCATTTTGAGGCAAAGCATTCAAGTCAGAATTGGTAAACAATCTCTTGTGCCCATTTATAACCATGCTTATTTTTTTACATGATTAATTTTTCATAAAATGTGTCTACAACATCAAAACTGTGTGCAATTATGCTTGAAATGGAGAGAGAAAGATAATACAGTTATAAATTGATTAGTGAATCATATTTAATGAAATATTTGAACTTTGTTTGCCATTGTCTTATTTTTCTAAAAAGTTGGTACTATAAACAAAACAAATCAAGGGTAATTTAGACTTTGCACTTTGACCATCGTCCAAATTAAATAACTTTGTCTATATAAATGGAACATCGAAAATCGAAACTTTGTCTATATAAATGAATCGGAGGGAGTATTTATTTTCCAAATTTACACATATTTATTAGGTGTTTTATAGTAAAATTAAATGGGAAGCTTCTAATTTTAAGAAGCACAATTTAGACATTCTACCATATATTTTTTAGAAAATCAATATATTCTAATAATTTTCTTAATCCTTGTAAAAAGATCAGTGTTTCTATTAAAGTGAAACGGAGGGAGTAGTAGCTAGTAGCCTTAACTAAAGAATGAGCCACAATATTAGCTTGTGGACAAACCCACTGAGCACAAAAAGCATTGCCTTCACTTAAGAGAATGTGACAATCCCTTATAAAAGTCCCATATTCATTATTTGAAATATTAGGAGAGATCAAGTTTTGCCAAACCTCTCGACAATCCAGCTCTATATCAACATTTTGAAGCGCTTATTGTCTAAGCCAACTTAATGCTTCTCGCAAAGCTACGGCCTCACTAACTTTTGGAGAGAAATACTCTATAAGCCAATCTGTTTTGGCAATAATAAAATTACCTAAATCATCCTGCACCATAGCCTCAAAAGCCTCTTTATCGGCGTGCTGAAAAACAGCCCCATCCACGTTACACTTGAGCCTCCCAATAACAGGTGTAGTCCATTAAGTAAATTATCACCATGCAACGTTGGACCTATAGCTTTTTCATGCATTTGTTGGACCTCTCTCCAAGCATGCAATTCCCTTAAAACATGACTAACAATAGCTGAAGGGACCTCTTTATGATGCCATAATAACTGATTCTTGAAATGCTAAATGAAATAATCTAAACCACAATGTTAGTCATAAAATTAGTATCCCACTACAAAAAAAACGCAATCAGTCGCAAAATGGCAAAAATCGGTCGCTATTTGTACTGTGCGACCGATTTGCGACCGACTTTTTTCGGTCGCAAAATCACTGGTCGCAAATATAAATTGCGACCGATGAGAAAATCGGTCGCAAATTAGAGACCGATAAGTCGGTCGCAAAATTGAATAATCGGTTGCAACTTTTGGTCGTGATTTAATTGGAAATTCAGTCGCAAATTTGGTCGCAGAATATCGGTCGCAAATTTTTAAAATCGGTCGCAATTTATAAATTCAAAAATTTTTTTTTGGTATCAAATCGGTCGCAAAAATGAAAAGGGAATAAAAAAAATTAAATATTATTTTGAAACCAAAATTTTTCTACACCTGTGAAAGTTGACATAAATGCATATATACACACACGCAATTCAAGAACAGTATAAAAATGTAATTTTTATTGTTCTGAACAAATTAAAAAATGAAAATACAAATGAAAAAATAAAAGGTCGGAAATCAAATCTATATATGCTGCTGCTCATCTGCAGGATCCGATGTCGGATCGCCGGGAGGAGTACCTGCTAGATGTGATGTAGCGCCAGGAGGGGTGAGCAAGGTATCGACTGCAGCATCGGGATCAGGAGCCGATAGTGGCTGCTGCTGAGACGTCGAAACATGTCGGTCTGTAGCAGGCGCAGGATCAGAGGAAGAAGTACCAGCACGGTGCTCACCGGACAGCCGCAGCACATGCGCTCTAAGCTCTGCAATCTGTCTCTGCTGATCAGCAAGCTGAGCCCGTATATCATCATCATAGTGCGAGTCAGTGTGCTCCGGCTGCGGTGCTGCGCTGGCTGTAGAAGCGTGAGCTGCTGAGCCAGTGTAAAACTGTGATGCCTGAGACCCGATGCCGTATACCTTCCTCTTCTTCTCGCCCCCTACAGCCTCGAGATAAAGTGCTACCTCGTCAATTCTTGACTCAGCTTCGGATTCATCGGTGTGAGAAGTAACAATACGCTCCCGAGCTGTAGTATAGTTCTCCTGAAAATAAAAAATTAATTAATCAATGCAATTGCAAGCTTTATTATATTGAACTTTGTACATCTTCGCAATGATTAGAGGGTAAATGTAAATATTATTCATTGTTACTTACATTGACGCTCAGCGCACGTCTGTCGACAAAGGTATTACGATCGTGGTCCTTCGTGTGAGTGTATGTAAACACCTCCATCGGTGTGGGCTCACGACCGAATTCTTTAGCCTGTAATAAATTTTTATTCATGATATATTAATATATATAATGTCCTTTCATTAAACATCAGTTTATTGTAAATGGACTAGGTCACTTACTAATAATCGAGCTGTCTCTATAGCAGATATAGATCCGCCTGTGTGTCGCGAAGGTCCTGCTCCATCACCGCCAGTCTCACT
Organism: Jatropha curcas; assembly: GCF_041381405.1. Lineage (NCBI taxonomy): Eukaryota > Viridiplantae > Streptophyta > Magnoliopsida > Malpighiales > Euphorbiaceae > Jatropha > Jatropha curcas. The sequence goes on from NC_143151.1 coordinate 26,517,639, forward strand.
ACGCCTGTTTTGTGCAAATATCTCCCGCTTTCTCTTGAATGCAGGATCCTCCCAAGCCTTTTGCCAGCTCTCCCATATCTCCTGAGACACGCACTGCTGCTTCTTACCGCTTTTTCTCATCCTATACGTGAAGTCAGCGTATCGATCGGCGCATATCTTCTCCCAGGCTACTTTCAGCATAGCTGTAATGGCCTCGTCCCATATGAAATGTTTCTGCAAAAAAATGAAATATAGCGTTTAAACACTAAGGATTTATCTTGAATTGTAAACATTGAATGATGATATAACTTAAACCAAAGAGTACCTGGAACTCCTCCCAATAAAAGTCTCTCGCCTCTTGTGGTACGGCATCCCATGTGTATCCTTCTTTATGCAGCTGTAGCTTGATTATCTTCAAAATTTGCCTCGCTGCTCGAGAAGATAGATATATGCTGAAAAAAAAAACAGAAGTGAAATATAATTACACGAAAGCATCACAGATATGAATAAGTACAAAATATAATTACAAAATATGCCTACAAAAAATTTGAATAAGTACTTACTGTCCCGCTACCACACTGAGGGTGATACGTGGATCTGATGAAGCTGCAAAATAAATGACAAATGTTATACATTTCTAGATAATTAATATATAATTAAAATGACAGTTATGACATTTATGATTACCTTGCACAGTGGGTGACTGTGCAGCTGCTGGAGTCTGTAATGGTCCAGAAACGGGGGTAGAAGAGGAAGGAGCAGAAGGCTGTGATGGCGGCAGTACTGGACGCTGAGCAGAGGATGAAGCCCCAGACGTACCTGAAGAAGGATGTGATGGCGGCAGTACTGGTCGCTGAGCAGATGACGAGGCCCCAGACGTATCTGACGAAGGATGTGATGGCGGCAGTACTGGTCGCTGAGCAGATGACGAAGCCCCAGACGTACCTGACGAAGGACGAGGGATCGACCCTACTCGTCCACGGGCACTGCGTCCAGGTCCACGACCTCCACGCGAACCACTGCCGGACGCGTCAGAATCAAACGCTCTGCCTCTAGCCATCTGTACTGCAGATATCAGAACCTAGATAAAATGAATTTATACAATTATATGAATTGTAGAACATGTGGTAAATACGAGCAAACAAAGTGAATACCATTGAAATTCTTCATTAATAATATTAATTGCATATACATTTATCAATTTGTAACAATAAAATTGCTCTAAGTTTTAAGTGTCTTCAATATCATCTGCTTCCTCCTCTTCATCAGCTTCCTCTTCTTCATATTCGTCTTCTGAGGTACCCATGATGATTTGATCTTCTTCCTCTTCATCATCTGATGCTCCTATTTCAACATAAGATCGGCTTTCATCATCCAACCTATCTGTTAAATCTTCAACAACTTGCATCGGTTGCGTTTCAACCCTAACTTCTTGAAATGCCTCCGATACTGCGAGTGAAGAAGATTGTTTCATTTCAAGTGCATGAACAACTGATCTAGCCTTGATTTTACACACTGCCATCCAATCGCATCTATCTCGTTTAAACGATGGATATGGGACATAGTACACTTGTGCAGCTTGCATTGCCAAAACAAAAGGTTCATACTTTGTATATCTTCTTCTTTGATTAATATCAACCAGATTATACTTAGGATGAACCTTCGTGCCAATGTTTGGCGTAGGATCAAACCATTCACATTTGAATAAGATTGTGCACTTCATTGGTAGGCCTGGATATTCTAACTCCAAAACCTCAACCAATTTCCCATAAAAATCGTTTGACACGTCACTGTAGTTTGATCCCTTTATGCACACACCGCTGTTCATTGTCTTTCTGCTTCTCCCATAACCCTCAGTGTGAAACTTGTAACCGTTTACAAAGTAGCCAGAGTAGGCATTAGCAACCGGTAATGGCCCCTTTGCCAGATCCGTAATAAATCTGTTACGAATATCGCTTCCCGAGCTTCGAGCCTATGGGAAATAGTAATGACATGAGTCAGATTTAATAAATGTACATTCCGTGTTGTGTACATTGAAAGTAACTTACATAATATTTGAACCACTCTGCAAATTCCGTGTCCAGCTTTGCATCAACTGCAGTATCAGTCAAATTGAGATTTTGAAGCCGCAGAAGATTGATATATTCCCTATTTATGAACGAACCATATTAGCATAACTATGCTTTAACAACGGCCCACGTCAAGTCTAGAATGTTTACATTATTTATACTTACTGTACATATGGTGTGATCTCTTCGCAATTCAATAAAATATAGGTTTGAGCCGCTTGTATCTCTGCATCAGTCAATCATCTTTTTTTTTATTTACCAATCGTACGCCCAGGGTAGGTGAAAATTTTTAGATTTCCTTTAAACTCAGATTGAACGCGATCTCCTCCATCATCGTTACGTGGCACTCTCCGATGCTTGGTGAAAACATGTTGGTCAAAGTAGTGCGAACAGAATGTGGAAGCTTCTTCAACCAAATATGCATTGCAAATGGATCCCTCGACCTTTGCCTTATTGCGCACATTCTTTTTAATTTTCTGCAGGTGTCTGTGATTGTACAATGCCAATATGTAAGTATAAGTTCAAATAAATGATGTAATCATTACAATGAGATGTTAGTGAATCACCTCTCAAATGGATACATCCATCGATATTGTACCGGTCCTGCTAAACGACATTCATAGGGCAAATGAACCGGCAGATGTTCCATAGAATCAAAGAAGCCGGGTGGAAAAATTCGCTCCAACTTGCACATCACAATTGGGATTTCTCGCGCTAATTGGTCCATATCATCGCATCGAATAACAGTCATCGTCAATTCCTTGAAAAAGAGACTCAATTATGTCATTGCTTCCCAAATTTTTCCTGGTAATAATTCCCGGAATGCCACAGGAATCAATCTTTGCATGAAAACATGGCAGTCATGGCTTTTCATGCCAAACAATCTGTACTTCCTCATGTCCACACATCTACCCATATTTGAACAGTAGCCATCTGGAAATCTTAATGATCGTAACCATTCGCACAATAATTGCCTTTGGGGTTTATCTAAACAATAACATGCTTTCGTAAACTTACCAGTAAGTACAGTTTGCTCGAGTTCTGGTCGACGACAAATTTCCTTCATGTCTGCTCTCGCTTTTGCATTATCCTTGGTTTTCCCTTCAATGTTCATGACAGTGTTGAACAGATTTTCAAACACATTTTTTTCTATGTGCATGACATCAAGGTTATGACGAATAAGAAGTGAACTCCAGTATGGCAAATCCCAGAAGATGCTTCACTTTTTCCACCCGCTATTCCTGCCAATTATTTTATTTACCTCATCTGCACCCAACTCAGTAACTTTCATAAGCCCCAAATCTTCAATTTCTTGTAATATTTCTGCTCCAGACTTCACAGGTGGAGGGGGTTCAACAATAGTCGTGTTCTTTCTAAAGCATTGTCGATTTCTCCTCCAAGGGTGAGATTCTGGTAAGAATTTGCGATGACAATCAAACCAACATTGTTTACCTCCATTCTTTAGTGTAAATGCATTAGTGTTTTCCATGCAATGAGGACAAGCCAATTTGCCAGCGGTACTCCACCCAGATAACATTCCAAATGCTGGAAAATCACTGATGGTCCAAAGCAAAGCAGCTCGCATTATGAAATTCTGATTGGTCGAAATATCAAATGTTTCAACCCCATATTCCCATAAATAATTAAGTTCGGCAATCAAAGGCTGCAGAAACACATCAATTTTATGTTTTGGATTAGTAGGACCAGGAACAATAACACACAAAAACATATATTCATCTTTCATACACATTGACGGTGGTAGATTATATGGTGTCACAATGACAGGCCATGATGAATATTGTTGTCCTGATTGGCCAAACGGCTGAAACCCATCAGTACAAAGTCCCAATCTGATATTTCTCATTTCAGCAGCAAACACAGGATGAATGTTATCAAAATGTTTCCACGCTTCAGAGTCTGACGGATGAGTCATTATACCATCATCATATTCATGCAAAGCATGCCATGTCATGTGTTGAGCTGTCGCCTTAGATGCATATAACCTTTGAAGGCGAGGAATAAGAGGGAAATAATACATCTTATTGAAAGCCTTCTCTTTTTGCTCTCTACCAGTCCCTTGACCCCGCCGTTGATATCTTGGAAGATTACAAAACTTGCATTCTCTGAATTCCGAGTCATCACCCTAGAATATCATACAATTATTACGACAGCAATCAATCTTTTCTACCGGTAGTCCTAACCCCCGAACTAATTTTTTTGTGCGATAAAAATTATCAACCATGGAATGGCCTTCAGGCAACATTTCTTTTGCTAACTGCACAAAATCATCGTAACACCTTTCTGAAAAATGGTGCTCCGCTTTCATGTGTAGTAATCGTGCAACAACAGACAGAACTGAATGATTCTCGCATCCAGGCCACAATTCACTGTTAGCTGCACTTAGCATGTCAAACAATTGTTGTGCTGCTACATTTGGCGATTCCTCCATATTATCCCAATCACATTGTACTCTACTCGCATCGATTACCATATCATTGCATTGATTACCATACAGAAATTGATAAGGCTGAACTTCTAAACTTACCGGAATGGAGTGGCCTGACCCACTGGCAACTCGAGCTTCACCATGATGTATCCATTCATAATAATTTTCCACGAACCCATGTTTGCACAAATGAAGTTTCACTGTATCGATGTCTAAGAAGGCTCGATTTCGACACTTCTTGTGATTACATGGACACCTCAACTTATTACCATCCATAAAACTGGGATTACCAACTGCAAACTGTATAAACGCCTCCAATCCTTGCAGGAACTCTTGTCTTAATATCCCATTGACCTCGAACCTCCAGTACATCCAATCTCGATTATTTTGCATTTTTTTTTACCTAATTAACAATGTGTTTATAAAGGGGGTCATGTCATGTAATTGCATTAGTCTAAATCATCCTTAAAACATGCACCTAATGTAAAGTTCAATTTGCAACACTTATAACTAACTAAGGTTATTTCTATAATAAGGGTAACTATATATAAATGTAAAATCACTAAGTTCATTTATTGAATACAAAGACTACTATAATAAAGGTCAGTGTACTATTCCAATTATTGAATTTTCCGGAAAAAAATTCGGCAGCATTTCGACACAACACAATCAAATCTCAACTCAAATACAAAAACAAATCAATAAACACTTCTATATCATACCAACATTCTCCAAAGGCAATATGGCCACTACTAGGCCTCCAATCCAAACTCATCATTCATTTAAGTCAAAAACATATTTAAGAGTAATAATGACAATAATATAAATTAAAGAAAAACACAGCCAAAACTTATCAAGAAAGAGTTGCCAATAATTAAGAACATGTAATAACCTAAACACACAAAAAATAGTTTATATAAATTCCAATTATTCTTCAAAAATCTATATTATATTCTATCAAAGCAGACTTTGAAACTTGAACGAAGTGTATAAATATATTCTCATTATATTCTATATTATATTCTCATTTTGCTCATATAGTTATATGTCATTTTCTCATAATGTGCCTCCTATGACAATTTTTTTATTCCTTTTAAATATCAATAGAACTATATCCAATAGATTTTTCATTAGAATTAATGAGTGAAAATTTAAAAAAAATGAAAAATTCAAAGTATGTTTTTAATATAATTTCTGTTTTTGAGTGAATAAGATAAGTGATTACATCTCTCATTATTGTATTTTTATTCTTTTTATTGCTTAGGAAGAATAATCATTCGCACGAGACTCGTGGAGATAAAATCTCAATATCTAATAAGGTAATATCATTATGATCCCTCTACTCATTACATATATATAGGTCTTTAGAATATATAATATTCTATTGTTCCATAGCAGTCTTACATCGTTAATAGTAGTAGTAGTAGTACGAGTACAACGCTTTCTAGTTAGATTCCTCATTTGCTTGACGGTGCGTGTTAATGGATTTTTTGACTAAAAAGTTAACCTTATCCATGTAATTATTCTTTTCCGTAAATACTTTTGGCACAATTTGTGCCAGAGACACTGGCCACGTTGTAATTGTTGTAAAAAGATAGTAATACCTTTGAAAAAAAATGTTAAGGAGGTTGTTTTTAAGACAGGTAAAAATTGTAGGAAGGGACGTATCTAGAAGATTGATTCAAGAGCGCCCAATTATAAATTAAAAATATTATTAAAGTAAATAAAAGAAATCTAAAAATATATTTTAAAAAAAATATAATCTTCTATTCATTTGAAAATTTTTATTATTAATATCATAAAAATTAAATATCCTTAATTATAAAAAAAAAATCTCAACTAACATATAACTTATCATTTTATACACAAAAGGCTTAAATCAGTCTAAAATAAACTTTATCCTCTTGGCACTCTCATTTTAAAACTTAGATTTATTAGCATCCTAAAAGTAAGATTACGGTGAGAATTTGCAACAACTCAGTAACTTTGTAAGTCGCAACTAATTATTTGGGGTTAACTTTTAATCCAAGGATTTTAAAATCCCTAAATACAGAGTTTTGAATATAAAACTGCACTCAATGTTTTTCTCTCAATTGTCTTTGATCATCTTCTTTCACTACATGGTAAAAAACAAAAAAAAAGGGTTGCTTTTTATGACAGTTTACAAACTGAAGAGTGCAGGATACATTATTTTCATATGATTAGATTGGTATACTCACCGTTAATTTCTTGGACGATTAAGCTAGCTAGCATGTACATGTCTTTTATAGATAATTATTATTTTTTAATAAAATGCATATCCAATCTTAGTTTTGGAGGTCCAAAAATGACATGGGCAAAAGGAGAAAGAACGCCACATGAAATTTATACAATCAAATTGTTGTTGTGCATTCTACTTTACACAATTATTTAAAATTATTTAAATCGATAAATTGATAATTAGGCATTTAAATATAAATAATTATGGTTTATAGATAATTAAATAGAGACAAGAACATTAATTTCAATACCATAAAAATTCTTCTCTTTCTCCTTCAACTTTGAATACAATATAAATTTTCTCTCAATTATTATTATTCCTAACATTTTACAAAAAGTACTTTCAATTAGGTTTTAATATCAAGCTGCAAATTAAAAACTTTTCGAAATAGTAATATAATGAAATAATAAAATAATTATCTACGGGTTATGGAGATTTTATGAAGCTAAAATAATAAAATTATAATAATAATAAAGCTACAATACTAATAATAAAATTTTATGAAGCTACAATTTTATATTCAGTAATAAAATTATTATTATTCCTAACATTATTATTATTATTATATGAAGCTACAATAATACTAATAATAATAATAATAATAATAATTACAATCACAATAATAATAATAATAACATTAATAATAATATTAATAACAACAATAATACTAATAATACTAATACTAATACTAATAATAATAATAATAATAATAATAATAATAATAATAATAATAATAATAATAATAAGAACAGTAACAGTAGTAATAATTTTAATAATAACAATAATAATAATAATAAGAAGAACAGCAATATATAATAATTATAATAATAACAATAATAATAATAATAATAATAAGAACAGCAGTAATAATTATAATAATAACAATAATAATAATAATAATAACAATCACAATAATAATAATAATAATAATAATAATAATAATAATAATAATAATAATAATAATAATAATAATAACAGCAATAATACTAGCTAATAATTATAATAATAATAAAATAAATTAACCATATACAAAATAAATTAATCGCAACCATATACAAAATTCTAACAACAATATACAAAATCAACTATATATAACTTAATATAATAAAAATAAATAAATTCGAAAAACAAATAAATTCGAAAAAAAAAATTTGGACAAATTAATCGCAAAATAAAACTAACCTGTGTGGCTGGCGGAGAGCAAAGGGGGCGGGGCTGGCGGCGTCAGGCGAGCTGGAACGGCGTGAGGAAGGGGCTGTGTGGCGCTGCGGACGGAGGAGAGGAGAGGAGAAGGAGAAGAGAGAAAGAAGAAGAAAGAAAAAAGAGAGGGCGCGGCTTGTTTAAAGCCCTAATTTTTGCGACCGACTTATCGGTCGCAATTTCCATAAACTCGGTCGCAATTTTTAATGAGCCGACGTCGTTTGACTAGGCACAAGTTTTGCGACCGATTTGCGACAAAACATATCGGTCGCAAATAATCAGTCGCAATTCAGTCTCAAATCGGTCTCAGAACTTTGCCGCATTTTTTACGCGCGAAATTTTGCGACCGATAAAACGTAGTCGCAAATCGGTCGCAAAATCGGTCGCAAATCCGTAGTAAGGCGGTCGCAAATCACTAACCATTCTCGCGGGAATTTTTCAGCGCCAATATTAGTGACTGATGTACTAGAAGTCGCAAATCGGTCGCAAAATTGCGACCCTTATATGTCGGTCGCAAAAATCGGTCGCAATTGAGCGTTTTTTTTGTAGTGTCCAATTTTTCCATATTAAAAAAGAACCGGTGGCTAGAAGTAAAAAGAGAAACATTAAGGCTCCGTTTGTTTCCGTAAAATAATTTGTAAAAAAATATTTTTCACAATTTTTCATTGTTTGGAACATTTAGAAAAATAAGTTAACGGAAAATGTTTTTCTGGTCAATGAAAAATTAAGTCAGTTTTTAATGAAAACAATTTCTCATTTTCGAGAGAGTAAAATATTTTTCAAATATTGGTAAATCTTATAAATCCATATTTTTTCAATTTATTAATCATCATAGTTACTACCACCAGTCACCATTTATCACCGACCACCACCACGACTATCACCACTGACCACCACCACCGGCCACCGGCAACTTTCATAATTTATATTTTTTTCTGCATTCTTTTCATATTTAACAATAAAATTTTTAAATTATAAAATTTCTATTATTAATAATATTTTTTATAGTCTTATAGGATAAAGACTTTAATATTTTTAACTAATTTTAAACATTACAACCAAACAACAACGGAAAATAAGTCATTTGGAAAATATTTTTAAAGAAAAAATTTTTACCATGAAAATATTTTTTAACAAATTATTTTCCTACAAATTATTTTACGGAAACAAACGGAGTATAAAAGTCATAAGTTGTTGATGCCCGCAATCAAAGGACTCAGGGCATCAAAAAAAATAATGCATTAAATCCTCGTCCTCTCCACCAAGAAGGACACTAAAAGTCATATTATTTCCTTTTTGCCACTTTCCTTCCCACAAATATTCTTGCCATGTATATACGCTACTTGCTAGAGGATAGGCATTTTAGATTCACTTCCACTTCATTCTCATCGTTTGCCAATTTTGTCATGTTCTGAGGTTGTGTCTTTTTCCCTATCCCAATTCCCTAAAGTTTGAGCTACCACTTTTGAGTCGATGAGCAGTATTTGTGTGTATCGCTAAGAGATAATTGTAGTAGTTATGGTGGGAGAAAATGCTTTTCTAGTCACTATTAGAGATGAGTATTTGGCGCACACCAAGACATAGCTTAGTGATAAGTATATATACAGTTTGACAATAAATTTAGGTTCAAATACCCCTTCCCCGTCGATTGAATTCTTAATTATTTATAGAGTTAAATCAACTAAATTTTTAAGAGTTAAATCAAATTGATCAGTTGACTTTTTGATTCATCTTAGTTCAGGGTTTTCGATAGTTGACTTTTTAATTGATCTTATTTCAAGGTTTTCAATTTTATATATAATAAAAATCAAACGGAACAATAGCTAAAAGATTTTGATTTTTTTATTAAATTAAACCAAATTGAACTAATTAGTTCGATTTTAGTTCTACTTGTCTTTTCATATTCTACTCAGACTATGTTTAGCAATAACTTTTTAAATAATTTGATCAAAATGCTAAACGCTATTTTTTTATAGTATTCAGTAACATAACATTTGAAATAATTTTTAGAGATTAATGAAGCATTTTATAAAAAATTAATCCCTATAACGTTTAGCTTTTAACATTTCATTAAAAGTCATACAAAAAACTACTAGTTACTCAAACAGATAACAACATATAAAACAACTAATTTTACCGCCCTTAGACCTGGTCACTATCTCGAATAAGGTAATCCATCATCTTAAATAGCACAAAGAGTGCATGACTTTTGTTATGCACATATACAACTAAAAACTCATGCGAATAACACTGAATTATTATTCAAGATAATGGTTCTAATATTATAATTAAATAGATGTGAAACAAAGTAATCCTATTCATTAGGACACATGAGTCATATGATAACCAATAGACACAAACTTATATTGCGTGATGAGGCAGCTAACATTGCCCTTTAATGCTTTTTAAAAGATTTATATATATAAGTCACACAGATTGAATGGTTTTAAAATAGATTTTGTTAACATATTGCTTTCCCACTTAAGCCAAGAATCAAGCCTGCTTTAGTAGGTAAAATCTTGTTGAAAGCAAGACTCCACCTTGTGTTGTGGATTCAAGCTCATCAAGGTCTACCTTGTGTTTTTACAATTGATACTATAAATTATGATATCCATAGGCAATAAGTAGCGGTGGAGATATACAAATGCAATAAATTCTAAAAAGACTACTTTTATTCTTGTATAAGTGATCTAATACCTAGTGAAGGCTCCACATTTATTGTTATCAACCACTCAAATCAAAAAAGAAGCCAAAAATAAATAAGCAATATCCAACAAGAATTTATTTGATAAAAATATAAAAGGTTGAGATGGAAATTTACTATTGTCACAATATTAAATTTCTATACCTTTTTCTGCTTTGTTATTATATTTTTTTTTTCAATTTTAATGTTAGGATTTATAATTGAAGAATAATAAAGGAGCTAAGTGGGAAAATACTATTGTAGCAACCGTAAATTCCTCATCTGGCTTACAGAATATTTAAATTAAATTGATAATCCTATTGATAAAAATTTTATCAATAGTTCAAATTTATACTTATTTATTTAGGCACATTTAAATTTATTTGATTTAAGATGTTTAAATTAAATTAAAAGCTGTTGGCTAATGGTTGATAGTGATTAGCTTATTATTATTTGTGTTTGATAAAATTTTGTAGTGGTTGTTGTTAAAATATAAAATGACAATTAAAAGCATATATATATATATATATATATATATATATATATCAATTTAAAGCAAATATATTGTTTTTTTATTTTATGTATTATATAAATAAAAATATTAATTAAAATTTTAAAATAATATTCAAAAAAAATATTTAAATAATTAAAAACAAAATTATCATAAAAAAATATTAATTTGGAAAAATATAATTTTATTAATAATTATTTTTATAAGGTTAATGAAATATAAAATAATATAAATACGAATCAACTACCAACTGATGTGAAAATACTCCTAAAATACCTTATAGAAACAACAGCCGATTGAAACTTCTATCAGCTATTAATTGCTGATTAAAAAGCTTATTAAACACCTGCAACTTAGATATTTGGTACGAAACAACTACCGGATACATGAATTAGCTAAATAAAACACACTCTTAATCCTCGAATTAGTTATTAAACTATTATAGTATTTTAGAAAGTGAAAAAAATCAGAAAGAATAGTAAAAGAAAATATTTTGTACGAAAAATTATTAAAAAACTTTTCTTAGAATAACAACTTTTTAGTGCATTTTCAAAGCTAAAAATAAATAAAACATAAAACTTATCCTTATGGTGTTAATTAAGCCATTAAAAGTATATAATATCTAATTTAAAGTTTTAAAAAAATAATTTAATTTCTAAAATTTGTTGCTATGCAGAGAAGCACAGATTTTAAAAAAAGGCATATGTCACAAATATTTCTAAAATTTTAATAATAAAAGAAATTTTTGCTGATAAAAAAAGTAATTTCTGATTTTCGATTTTTTTATGTCCACCATTAATTCTATTTATTATATTATATTATATTAATTTACAGAATGGATTTTATTCTGAAACAAAATAATATGGGATTGAAGATGGGACATAGGGATTAGGGTAAGCGAGAGATATCAAAAGGTTAAATGCTGAGATTATGGATATCTGATGGGTTACAGTATCCCTATCAATCAGTTTCACTGCCCTTTAGAACACATCAAAATAGGCAAAGCAAAGAATTGGTAACAACTACTCGAAAAAGGTTTGTCGCATTTTCTTTTCTTTCCATGTGGAGGGATTTGAATCACCAAATACAAGTAAAAATTCTATGTCCCAATGAGGGATTTTAATGTTAGGAAAAAAAATGATAGTGTGATTACTTTGAATTTACAACCAATTAGAGAAATTTAAAATATTAGTTAAATAAATTTTGAATAGATATGGGTATTAATTTTACTTTACATAGTGAGTTTGGATCGTATTTAAATGCAAACAATTGCGGAACTACATAATTTTAATTTTTTTTTGAAATTTATCTTATAAAATATAAAAAATTTTACTTTTTATTTATAAAATAGTGATTTTTTTTACATCGCCTTCTCTAAATTTTGAAAATTTTTTTCGCCTCCTTTAATTATTTTTTCTGGTTCCGCCACTAGATGTAAAGCTATGAACACATACTACAGGCCAAAATTTATATATGTTATATCATATATAGTGGGTATAATATTTTATTAATTTATATATGTTAACAATATTATGATGATTTAAATATTTTTTTTAGAAGTCTTTTTATTTACCTATAAAATTTATTTTAAATTTTTTGTAAGCTTTTTGCTAGTTTATTTTATACTGTTAAATAGATTTGAGCTAGAGAGCAATTATATAATTAGAATAGATTTTTGTAGATATCCAACTTGCTCCGATCCATTTTAAAGCGGGATTGGATATTAGCTAAATGGATTGGGACGCATGCAAATATTAAAAATAAATCTAAGGCACTATAAAATTAGTTGCTCAGATAACTATTAATGATATATTCGGTAATATTAGCTAACTGTTAATTGTTTTAGTAGCGTTTAATTATTTTAGTAGCTGTTGGTTATTAGTTGTTAACTGTTTATGTATTGGTTTAAAGCAAAAGTGTTAGGTAAAAATAAATATTTAATTAACACTAGAATGTTGACCTAAAATTTTAACTTATAGCCACAGGACTGAAATGGACTAATTAATAAAAAATAAGTATATACACACACACATATATATAAAACAAGTGTTATGTTTTCTTTTTTAAATTATTATCACTTTTTTATTTTTTATTTCGAGTTTTTCTATAATAAAATATTATATCTTATAATATTAAAATGAAAAGAGGATAATTTTTTTTTTCTAATTATGACAACATGCTATTATCCTTATTTTAAGACGATAGACATAAAATAATTATATAATTAAAATGACATATATTTCTTTGAGATTTGAGAAAGAAAATTAAATAAATAACAAGAGTATTATAGCAAGTAGAATTGTAAGCATTAAAAATGGGGAAAAAAAGCAAATGCATAAGAGTTTAAAAAATAAAATTTCAAACCTAAATATTAAAGGATTTAACGTTTCCTAACCCCTAACAGTTGTTATAAATATTGAGTTACCGAACGATTTAATTAATAGATATAGTATTCTAACTCCAGTTAAAATACTAAAAGCTCTTTGAAACACTACTGCCGAATAGGCTCTAAGTGTGCTAGTAGCTGTCAGTTACTTTATTAGTGCTTAATCAAATTTTTTGTAATAACATTCCATAATTTGTTCTCTCAAATTTTAAATACTAATATAAACCGCTACGCATTGAATATTATAAATAATATTTTTCTATTCTCTTACTTTAGAGAAAACAGAAAAAGCTCTGAGATTAAGAAAATAATAAACATAAAATTTTTCTCATTTTTTGTATATAATACCCTTAATCAGCTTTTTAATACATAATTAATGGTGAGAAAGACAACTCACTAATGGATCTAGGGTATTCTAAAGGTGTATTTATTAGCCAAAATCTTTAAGGATTGCAAGAGTCTTTTCAACTTCAAATTGGAATATTTGAATAGATTTATATTGTTTTCGAAAATAGGGCACTAGTAAGAAAAAAACTGTCCTCAAAATCACTGGATATGAGATCATAAAATCAAAATTTGTGCATGTATTAGTAAGGGTTAACATTCATGTAAAAATAATTTTTAACAAGTAGGGTATAACAATATAAACCTGTAACTATTTTATTCTGACCTCCCAAGAAAAATACTCATATTTAGTCATATTTGTGCTTCATGTATAAATTAGTGCACGCTTCTTGGAAACTGAATATAAACTTAGTCAATAAAGGATTACAATTAAGTTTGTTGGAAGAAATTTAAATTTATCCCCAAATTAAAAGTCTAATAAGGACATAGAAACTTTTTTTATAAGTAACTGGCAACAATTAAAAAATGTGGTCATATTATGAAACGAGTGTACGTACTTTTATTCGCGCTCAGATTCGTAAAGTTGGAGCACATTTTTACCAAACAACTAGAAACATAAAATCATTAATTGTCCAACCAATTTATAGTCTGCCACTATGCTCATTGATTGAGCCAAAAAAAGCAGTAACAAAAGTTAATCAAGGGCATATTAGATTTTCTCTTTTGACATCCTTCCAAAAATTTTCATTTAAAGTACAATTCTTTATATAAAACAAACACTCAAAATGGAAATTTTCTCTAAAGTAAGAGAACCGAGGGAGTAGATCATAACACTACATACTATGTCAAATGATGTTGTCGAATAGAGCCTAAATGAATTTGAAATAGTTATGACTAATGAGTAATAAAATTTTAAACGTATTTAAATAAAGATAATTCAAAGTTTAGGAATATCTACCACATTTTTATCCCTACAACCAAACTATATTTATATTTCTCAGAAAACTAAGGTGATATTTGGTTTGGGTAAATAGACTTGGGAAGTGTAACTTCATGGAAAGTGCATAAAGTATTTATGTTTAGTTTGAATTATCAATTCTACTTCCAGGAAAGTAAATCATCTAAATTCTCTAATACAAGGGAAATAAAAGCTTCTCCAATATAAATGTGGATTGCTCTTATTTAATTGTCACATCAGAAAATAAAAAGATTTTTTAAAAAAATACTCTCTAATGCTAATGTTTATTTAGTATGTCAAACTCATGTATCAAAAAAATAAATAGACATTATTTATCACACTTTCTATTTCTAGAGAATTTCTTAGAGAATATAGGCATTTATTACTCTATAGACACTATATTAAATTGTGGACCTAGAAAAGAAAAGAAGAAAGAGGATGCAAAAGGATCTGAAAGTAGTGCATTGGAGAGAGATTGTTAAAGTTCAACGTCTATAAATAGATATTCAGTCACATCATTATTTACATCTTCTATTACATATAACACATCAGCCACAATCTCTATTAGTGGTGGAAATATTCTAAGTTATTTAGATATGGTTAGGAAAGTTGCAATTGTGCAGTTAAGTGTAATGAAATCTCCTATTATTGTATTTGTAGTTTGGGAGTAATTTACTTCTCAGGGAAGCTTATTTGCACACTAAATATGTTCAAATTATATTTATTGGAGAATAATTTTCTTGCAAGCGTAGTTTTTAAGAAGTATATATCGAGAAATAGGTCATCTTAAAACAACCTAGGTTTCATATATTCCCTAAAAGAAAAGTTTAAGACAATGTATATTTTGAGATAAATTCCATTGACCGTCATAACTCCTGACATGATATTAGTAAAATTCCTTATCTTCATAATTGAATAGTTTGTTTTGAGGGTTAATAACAAGGTAGATATTATTTTGTCTACAAAAGGGAGTAGGTGAAAGCTCATTAAGTAGAGAAGGGAGCAAGTGAAATTGGGTTAGTAACTACAATTTTCATCAATTGAGGAAAGAAAGAGAAAGGAGAAAGAAGGGAAATGAAAGGGAAAGTTTCAAATGACCCCACAATTATTCAGATAGAAGAGATTTCAACTTAAATTATTATATGGCATACTTGGAATTACAAAACTATCGCACGTGCCAACAGAAATATTTTTCAGAATAAAAGAATTCCTATGTCGGAAAGTGATGAATAAACTTATTCAGAACAACTTATTCATTAATTAAAGATTAATTGCTATGTAATTAACCTCAAAGCGCGTGAAAGAATTTACCCACGAATATTTCATAGCTGTTCTGGATTTCATCGCGGCTACTCTCTATAAATATTTCTTTTATAGCAATTAATCTTGTGAAAATCATATGCTGAATTCGTGTATATTTTACAGCTTAAACCACTTTTTATAAATCATATAAAAACTTTTTGCAGAAACTACACTAACTTACAAGTCAAGAGATGCTGCTTTCAGAAAAGAAAGTTAAGAGATGCTGTTACACGTAGTCATGAGACAAATTTGGCAAACAACCAGTTGACTACAACACTTCACAAAGGCCGTTATCATTGCCGCATTCTGTGCAATTTACTTGACTCTCCTCCCTTCACCATCACTTCATCTTTTCATGTGGTCTCTCTCTCTCTTTTTTTTTTTTTTTTTTTTTTTTCTTCCTACATTAGATTTAACAATGTATTTAAAAAGTTAAATAATGAAGCGGTGTTGAATCAATTATTGAGAATAAAGTTTAATAACGTCTTGGTCAGCATATTAAACTTTAAATTTACTACATTATAATCAAGTTTGGAGACAAATTATCAAATTAAGCATTAATCCAAAAAGAAAATAACGTATCACGTGACAGAGAAAAAAAAAAAAGATTCATCGCAAATTAGATAACGGAAAAGTATGTATTATCTAAAAATACTATTGCGTATATAAACTTCGAGTTTATACATTCAACACTGCATTAGAGAGAGATTAAACCAAATTTAATAATTTAAGGCAAAAAAAGAAAAGAAAAGAAAAAACAACTTTGCCCTGCTACTGCTAACCAACAAAGGGAAAAATAAAAAACACCACCACACAGAAATTAAAAATAAAAAACCAAAGCAAAGTCTATAGTTTAGACTGTTTTGCTACTAACTTTACTTAACTCTCCTCTCTTTCTTCTATTTAAAATACTATTTTATCCCTCTAACGACCTGCCACCTTCATCGATCAAACAACAATTTGATCCAAATTCAAAAGTTTTAACTTCCCATGTTCTACAACGGATCTATTTCAGTCACGACAATGGGGCTCCTAACCACATGTTGTTTCCCATCCGACCATGAAATTGACCCGTATACAGCACCCGAATCATCCAGCATCAGATTCCGGGTATCAGCTGTCATTGTCACAATGAAGCTCCGTTTCTTCACCGCCTGGCTGAAAACTAATTTCGTTGGTTTGACAGTCACTGTCACACCTTTAGGAGCTTCAATTTTGGGGCGATAAACTGCATTTGGCGAAGAACCCACATTAGTCACAGTTCTAATAAACGACTTGGTTGCTGATCCCTTTGCTGAGCTTGAAAACAATGCTGCAATTGAAGGATAGTTTAGATTCTCAGGCAAAGGCCTTTTCGCCGGACAAGTCACAGGTGATCGCGTGATCACCTGAATTGCTTTTGGACTGTATCCAATTCCACACAAGTAATTTATATAATCATTGTTAGTAATATCATAAACAAGTCCTGGATCCATTGCACGGTCGAGATTGAGACCTCCTGCACCAAAATCATAAGGCGTGGATGCTTTTCCGGTAGCCTCGTCGATCATACGGCGATTCATATTATCAAGAATGTTAGCAGTAGTCATCATTGCAGATCTAATTGCTGCAGGGCTCCAGTTTGGATGTGCAGATTTAAGCAAGGCGGCTGCGCCACTTACATGAGGACAAGCCATTGAAGTTCCAGAAAGAATGTTGAATTCAGTTTTCCTTGAATCGGAATCTAAGCCTGTTGGACCAACTGCATCAGTCCAAGCAGCAAGAATGTTAACACCCGGAGCAATTAAATCCGGTTTGAGAATTTCCGGATTTAATCCATTTGGCCCTCGACCGGAAAATGAAGCAACAACAGGAGCTGGTTTGATTCCAATAACAGTACCCTTGAAATCAATGGTAGCTGTAGGGTTATGTGTTGAAGCAATATAAGCTTTCACAGCATCACCTTCATCAGACCCAACAGCACAAGCAGGAATAAGATGAGCGTCTCCGACGAGACCTTCGCCGTTGGAAATTCCATTAGCAAGAATCATGCCTACACCGCCAGCTTTCTTGACAACCAAACCTTTAGCCACTCTTGGACTACTTCCGCGATCACAAATTACAATTTTACCCCTAACCATTAGAGGATCAAGAGAATTTTCCATACATAATGAAGCAGAGAGCACTCCCGATTTCCCTGGGTAAACCAGAGGAAACATTTTTCCATTTAGAGGCACTCCAGAGTACAAAGACACACCGGATAGTCTTCGCCCATTGCCGAGAATCACATCGGCCGGAAAATTCCTGTCAATCGTTCCGGCACCAACTGTGCAAAGCCAAGGTGCTAGGTTTGTAACTGACATTAAATTAGGCCCATCGTTACCAGCCGAAGATGATATAAAAACGCCTCTAGCAACGGCACCGTAAGACCCAATTGCTATAGGATCAAGATAATACGGCGAGGAAATTCCATCGCCGCCGCCAATGGAGATTGATATAACATCAACACCATCAGTAACTGCTGTATCAAAAGCAGCTAAGATATCGGAATCAAAACAACCAGAATTCTTCCAACACACCTTGTAAACCGCCAATCGTGCTTTTGGAGCCACACCTTTCGCAATTCCAGGCGCGTAACCCGCCATGTTTGCACCGAAAGAGTGCCTTCCCGCCGCCGTCGACGCTGTGTGAGTACCATGCCCGTCCGCGTCTCTCGGCGATTTGAACTCAATAGTTTCGTTTATTCCACCACCTATCGGCCCAGCCGATCTCGCTGCCGCTTCATGTCCTTTCAAGAAAAAACGAGCCCCAATTAACTTCTTATTACAATTTTTAGGGGAGAATTTCACACCAGTTTCACAAATGCCTTTCCACCGCGACGGCACAGGCCCAAGGTTTACATCAGAGAAGCTCCGGCGTTCAGGCCAAACTCCGGTATCGAACACTCCAACAATGACATCGGATCCATAGTCGGATTCGGACCAGAGACCGCGCTGATTCCGAAGCCCGAGGAACTGAGGGGATCGAGTAGTGTGAAGCTGGCGGCGACGATCCTCGAAAACAGCGAGAACCGAAGGATGTTTGCTTAGATTGTCGGCATGGTCTGGAGTTACAGTGGCAGAAAAGCCATGGAAAACGGTGTCGTAGACATGCAGGATTTGGAGTGGATCAGCGAACTCGGAGCTGTACCAGTGATAGTGAGTGGGGAAAATGGACGGCTTAGATTCAGAGTCGACACGGAAGATAAAGGTTTTGGCCGTCTGATCGGATGAACGTGTTGGAAGAGGCAAACTGGAGACGAAGAAATAGAAAAGGAAAAGAAAAGAGAGAAATGTAGCCATGAGAGAGCAGCAGAGGCCAGAGAGTGAAGTGGAGTGAAAGAGAATGTGTGGATGACCGACAGATATACGAAAGATTTTAACTTTAATTTTTTAGTTTATTAGAATATTTAATTATTAATTAAATTTAGTTAGATTGATGGTTTTAATTAGAAATTTATAAGCATTTTTATTTGTTGGCATTTGGAAACATCGACGGATGTTGATCTTGTCGTGGAGGTGGGGTCTGCTGAGTCAGCCCTATTTATGCGGGACCTGGATCATATAATAATATCATACGATGTCGTTTGCGTTGGAATTTTCCTTTTAATGCAGGACTGAGATTATGTGTCAGTATCTGAAATCTGTTTCCTTGAAAAAGAAAATAGCGATAAGGGAAAAACGTACGAATGGAACCAGAACAGGAAAAAAATGGAAAAAAGCTAAAGCAAAAGCAAAAGATTTTAACATCATTTAAAGTGGAACGACAATGGAATGATGTTGGTGGTGGTCGTTTTACTTTTGCTTTTGGGAATGGACTATATAAGACCAGCAGACAAAATTATTTTAGTAGCAGTTCGTTGCACATGATATTGAATGATTGCCGTTGGATTAGTGGGAGTCACTTAGCCTTCATCAGATAAGGAAAAAAAAACGCTTAATGTTATTTTCATTTTTTTATCAATTACGGTTCGAATAGGAAGGAAAAAGCACTTCTTTAAAATTATTCCAAAAATATATTTAATCTCAACATACAAAACTTAACCTGAAAAAGCGCTATAACCCTTTGTAAGAAAAATATGTCTCCTTTAATATTATAGAATAGGATATGAAATCCGCTCAAAATTTCTTTCCAATTCTATGATTTTTAAGATGAATTTCAGTTATACTTTATTTCTTGAAAATACCTTGTCCGAAACATATTTTAGATTTTTTTAATTTTATAGCGTTCGAAAAGATCAATTAATAAAAAATATATCTAATTATTGAATGAAAAACTAAACTATAAAAATAACTTGTAACTTAAAAAAAAAAAAAGCATTTTTTCAAACATTAAGAAAATTATTATAATTCGACCTACGAATTGTGGTTTAGTTGGCAAAGTAGGCTGAACATGAAAAAAATAGTTTTCGGGTTCGATCTTAATAAACGCACTTGCAGAGAAAGACGAAAAGTCTTAACTATAACTAAACTCCTAACCGGATTAAACAGCCTCTGATAATAGGGTCCGGATACCGATGGTTTACACAAAAAAAAATTATTATAATCATATAAACACACATTTGTTAATCTATTAATTATCAGTAGTCATGACGAGCAGTCATTAGTTACTAACAGCTGCTATTATTAGTCACTAATGATAAAAAACTTTTAAAATGTGAAATTTCTATATTTTAAATTTTTTTATAAGTTTATAAATTAAAACTGACAATATATTTTAACTAATTCTCAATATTGCAATTAATAATAGAAATAAATTATTTTAAAAAATATGTTTAATGGATAAATGATTTTTCAGAAATAAATTGGAGCCAAAACAGTAATTTAAATTTTTTACTTGGTGAAAAGAATCAACTCAGCATGATACCAAAAGATAGTTATGATATCATTTAACTGTATAGTTTGCTTGTTCCAAAAAAAAAAAAAAAAGCTTATAGTTTGCTGTCATCCAATTTGCTCAACATTTTACTGTTAAAATTAGCCAGAAGGGATGTTTTCCTTATAAATTCTCAGGCAATCTATTACTATAATAGTCAAGATTGATAATTACGTGTAGCAACTATGTTATACCATTTAGTCAAGATTTTTATTTTTAAAAATTAATTTAATAATTTTTATATTTATAATCATTTAAATACATATTTCTTCCATTAAAATTAAAATTTATTATAATATCTGTATAGTATAATCATTTAATTATATTCAATAGGGGTGCAAAGCTAAATTTTAAATTAGTTCAAACTTAGTTCATTAAATTAAAAAATAAATTACTATCAAAATTGTATAATGCTTGCAAATTTAAACTAACTTAAATTGGTTTAATGCAGCTTAAGTTTTTTTTAATCGCGATAAATAGTTGAACTTGGATTTGACATAATTTTTTTTTTAAAGATATTTGTTTAATTATTAATGCTTATACAATTAAAGCTTCTTCTCTTAAGGGATTATTAATTCCGTTAGTAGTTGTGTCGCAAATGATATAATTTAGACATTTCGTATCTTAATCTCACATGTATAAGAGTATAATATAAGAAGACGTGTCTTCTTGAGGTGAAGAGACCGACAACACGTGTAGACCCTCACATATTAATGATGAATTGATTGTTTTGTTCCATTCGTTAAATAAATATATTTTTGCATGTAATTTGAAAGGCATACCTAACTAGTTCTGTTCCAAACATAATGTAACAACAGTGTCATGCCAATTCTCAACTCTAAATCATGCAATTTACCAACACAAAAATATCATTGATTTTTTTTTCCTTTAAAAAAATATATAATGCTAAATATTTTCTCATGTCTTCAAAGAAAAATACAGTCATAATATATTTTTATTTGTTTAAATGAGACAAAATATCTGGAACCACAACTAGTATATCATGTCGGATATGGCTCTACTAATGTCACGGCATGTGTCCCTGTTGACGCGGATCTGTTTAGGTCCAAACGAGAGGCCTGAATTGGTAAGTCATTATATCTTTAGAACAGTACCAAGAGAGTCATATACACCTATGGCCCATAAATTATAAATATTGTATAAATATTGTAACATTTATGAATTTTTGTATTGATTTTTTACAAAGTATATCTTGTTTGGAGGACACTCTCGGAATCCCTATAGGTTTGGAAAAAATTATATTATAAACAAACACGCGAATTTATACAAATAAATCGAATTGCCTAACGTATTCAATTATGTTTAACCTCTCTTTCTTTTTTATGTCTCAATTTCTTATATTTTTCTCTTATTCCTCTTATCTTTACTTTTCTTCGTCTAAACTCTTTTTATTTTTATCCCATTATGTTCTACTAAGTAGGCCTTGGCCAGTTTATCCAACCTATCTATAGCCACTCATGATAGACACATGCTCAATATGTGCATAATAATTTTAGACTGAATAACTTTTCTAGCACTCTGTGTAATCCTTCTATAGATTTTGTTAAAATATCAAGATACTAGTGAAATCGATCAATAATTTGGTATCTTTAAGTTCAGACAATTTTATATATCTAATTGAAAGCTCAACCCTTGAAACGTGTCTTACCGAAAGCTCAACCATTGAAACTGACAAATCGGCATGCTAGACGATTTGTGTTGAAATATTCGAGAGAGCCTTTCGATAGATTGTGAAAGAAACACGTATAATATGTGCAGATATACAGGATATTATGATGATCCTACATTATAGCATGATCCGATTTACACTTAAGAGGCATGGTCAATCTCAAGAACAATAAGCTAACAACCATCGAATAGAACCAAGTACAATATTCTCAAAAATAGAACGGTCATATGACCTAAGCTTGCTAAAGACTTAGACATTGAAAATCCGACCATCCATAGACAATCAACCTTGCGAACAACTCTTGGTCACAAGTAAATAACAACTAGTCATATGAATGGACTGAAACTAAAACATATGATCACTTGAGCTATCAAGATGGCTTCTTTTTTAAAATAATGGCTGTTCGGCCAGAAAATAATTACAATTCATCTAAGCGAGATTATTACCATGATAAATTTATTTTGTGCCTAGATGAAAACGGTAAAAGATACCAAATTATTAACGAAATATTTTGGTATAACAGATAACTGATTCTAATTCACACTTGAGGACAATATCATTAATTTCAGTCCTGTTGTAGTTTGAAAATCGAGATTAGATAATAATTTTCAATCTTTTAATTTCTTTTTTAGTTTTGTAGTTTTAATAAATAATAATACTCTTGAAAAAAATTAAACAAATTTAATAAAAAGTGTTCAGATTTTATTTTGAAATTATAATAAAATAAAAAACAATATTGAGAGTCTATTTATATTTTTTTCATAGTTTTAAATTAAAACCATCAGTTTTAAACCAAAACCGTAGAATTTCAGTTGTAAAAAATAAAGCAATAGAACTAATCAGTAACCACAACGATTTTGGTTATGATTTAAAATTAAAAACCGCTGACTATGATTTGGTGCAATTTTGACTATTTTAGTTTTTATTCAATTCTGATTTGAACCGAACAATGGTCAATCCTAGTACGGAGAATATTTATACTATAATTTATTGCCATTTTACTTAATTTGAAGATTTAAAGAAATTGATTTGAAGTAAAATTAATATGTAATTATATAAAAAATAGTGTGTATAACAATAGGTTTAATGAAAATACTAATACAATACTTTCAAATACACTAATGATTGCATATATAGTTAATCAATAATGAATGTTAAAAGGTATATCATGCCAAATTACAAATAGCAACAAGTACCATGTATATTTGTACACAAAATAATTTCACATTAGAGCCAGATAAATGAGGAGGAGCAACTAATATTTATTATATACAACACAAAACATGGCAAAATTCTGAATTCCTCATGCAAATATCTAACGTTGGCATTTAGTGATAACAAAAAAAAAAAAAAAATGAAAGAAAAAAAAAAAGAAAATATCTAAAAAGTAATATTTGGGGGGAACCGTGATGTTTCCTTTCGCTAGTCAACAAAGAGTGTGATCCATGTAAGAAATTTGGCCCACTGTACTTTTTTTATAGTCACTGTAACATCAATCTGAGACCGGAAAAAAATTACATCATATCAGAATGAGCTGGAACGATAATTATGATAGTTGGATGAGAGCTGAGAGATACACGAGATACAAGAATTAAAACTCCCATGAGGTGAATTAATTTTTAACATCCTCTTATTTTTATTAAATTGTCACTCTAATTCATTCTGTATTTAATATCATAAAAATAAAAATATAAGTTCGATTTTTAGACAATACAACCTTTTAGGAGACCCCAGAAATTGATCTTAGGGTAAATTATATATTGCTCTTAAGTTCGAAGGCAATCGAGCTTTATTCCTAAATTGAATAATTGCATATTCAGAAAATCTGTATTTTAGGGTCATTATAATTTTTTTTTTAAAAAAAAAAAACATATTTCGAATAACTAACAAAATAACTAGCCATGGAACAAATTAAAACAAATATAATGTCCTTCTAAAAAAAAAAGACAAATATAAATGCATAAATAAAAAATAAAAGAAAATAGATTTTTTTTTTTTTAAGAAGAAAAGACGAAAAGGAAAATAAAGAATTGATCCCTCTTTATATATATGTATAGGAGTGCTATTGAATTGAAATGAAAATGTACCAACTGATTTAAATATATATTAAAAAAAATCAGATAATTCCAAAGCTTAAATTCCAACATTAGACACCTCTTACCTACCAGCAAAAATTAAAACGTACCTCTTACTTAAACGGCCTATGCAATATATAATTATATAAAGATCTCTCAGTTATCATTTCAGTAGCTCTATCAGCACAGGCAATAATTCAAACTTATACAAAAATCAAACAGAAACAGGTAGTTAGTAGATATAACTATATTCGCCGTATAATACATTAATGCTGCAACTGCATGAAGCCATCACAGCCATTTCAAACATTTCCACAAAATGAAACTTGACACAAACTGAGAATAAAGAAAAGGAGTTGAACTTCAAATTATATTACAAGTCCTTTAGTACTTCCTGGGCCACACTTTCCCATTCTATTGCTAAAGATAATCTATATAATGAGTATGTTCATACAAACACAAGTAAAATGGAAAATTACTATTTTGTCCCTGTATTTTGATCAAATTTACAATTTCATCTATGCATTTTTTATCAAATTATTATGACATCTTTAAAATTTGATTTTGTCTAATGTTTTAGTCATTACGTCTAATTTATGTGTTTTCTCCATCAAAACACTTTGAAATAGAATACCCTTGTTTAGTTGGTGGCTAATGACCAATAGCAATTGGCTAAAAGTGTAAAATAACCAGTAATAGTATAATTATTTTTATATATCATAACCAGGAGCGGAGCTACACTTGGTTAGTGCAGGCATTTATCCACCCTCAAATAAAAAAAATATTATTCTTGATTGTTTTATTCGTTTTCATCTCCTTTCGGTAAAAGGCCAAATACATAAATATGACTGTACTTTTCAAAAAAAAAAAAAAAAAAAAGAAATTTATGGCATCCTAAAGTTTGTGAGTGACCTAAGCCCATATGGTTGTCAATTTCATTCTATTTAAACATCTTAAAGCCCACATGAAAATCACTCTCCTAAGGAGCGTGAGGCAAAAGAAAAAAAAAAAAAAAAAAAAAAAAAAAAGCTTAGATCGCATTTAGCTAAAACTTCCAAATAAATATAAAAATCTTTAATTTCAAATTAAATAAGTGAATCCAAATAAAAAAAAATGCTAATTGATTTATTATTTATTCAATCTTAATATGAAAATTGACGTTAAAGCTGAAAAATCTCTAAATTTGCAAGTTCTCGTTGAAAAAATAAATTGTATAATCAAAAAGCTATAGCAATATGCTTCAATTGCAGAATACCAAGAATATTTTACACATTTTCTGGAGAAAGAAAATTGTAGGAGGAAGGAGAAGCGTCTTATAATTACAATTACACTAAAAAAGAAAAATTGAAGAAAAACTAGAATGCAGGATTTTATTTGTCCAACTTTTTCCAAAATCATTTAAACAACCTTCATACATTAATATTCTACAAATAACATATTAAAGAAAAATTTTTTCCCAAATTGAAGAAAAACTATCCCTGATTCAGAAACATAATTATAAAAGGATTTAAGAGATTGAAAATAGATGGAAAAATCAGAAAAAAATTAAAAAAAAAAAAAAAAGAAACAAGACCAACACAAATTGATGAAAACAACAAAATGCTACTGAAATTTAACTCATCTCGCTTGTCTTCTCTATTTTATCAATTAACTACGACTTGTACACAAATGGCCTTTGTTTGAGTCATCTATCTCGATTTGGCTCCACGTGAGTCCCTGACCATATCTGGGTTCAGCAAGGGTGGCTAAAGAGAAAGAGAGAATCCAGAGAGAGATAGAGCGTAAGAGAGAGAAAAAGAATCATGAAAAGAAAATGGAAAAGGAAAAGAAAGACTTTCGTTTGATGAGCGTGTATACACGATCTTTTAGTTGTTCTACAATTGGTGTGCAAAATTAACGATTTTTACAATTATAGAGGCATAATACGTGATTCGCAAATTTTAGATTGCCACGGGTTTTTTTTTTTTTTTTTTTTTTTTTTTTCAGGGCATATTCATGTATTTGGCCCTTTTTGAATTAAAAGGTAATCAATCCCTGTCCTCTCTAAGCCCAATCACCATTCTTGATTTATTAGATTCAACTTTCAATTCAGCGATATGATATTTTTATCACAAATTTTTTATAATTTTTTTAGCATGGGGGAGATTATGAACCTGGATATAATACTTTTTGAATAAAATAATAGCAAGAATAACAAGGGTAATAATATTATTATTAATAATGGAGATAGTAAAAGTTGGATTCTTTTACCTCTACCATTTGTAATTTCCAATTTTTATTTAATAGTTAAATTTTTAAATCAAAATTTTTGAAAATAAAAATTAAGATTTTACTAAAATAATAAAGAATATGAATGCTAGTTTGTTTCTAAAAAATAATTTATTTTTAAAAAATATTTTTCAAGAAAAATATTTTTTCTAGAAAATATTCAGTTGCAATATTAAAAATTAGTTAAAAATATTAAAAATTTAAACTTATAAGATCATAAAAATATTTATAACTATAGAATGTTGTATCTTGAAAATTTGTTGTTAGATATGGAAAAAAATGTATAAAAAAATAACAATCATGATAGTCGCTAATGGCTGGCAGTGATTGTCAATGGAAGACGGCGGTATTAGACAGTGGTGACCGTTGCCTAGTGGTGGTAGCTACTGGTAATTAATGAATTAAAAAGTATGTATTTATTTAGTTATAATGAGTTTATCAATATCCGTAAAAAATTTTTCTCTCTTGAAGACGAGAAATCATTTTCTTTTAAAATGGATTAGTTTTTCTTTGACCGATTCTCGTGAATTAGCTCAAGCCAATTAAGTTATTTTCCAAAAAGAACAGAATCTAAAGAGAGAGGAATTAATTAACAAAATAGAACATAATGGAATTAAAACAATTCTTGTTATCTGAAGCAAAAAGGGATATATAATTAGACTGAGTCACATCAACTAAAACAACATTAAGGAAACTTGACAAAGTTACAAATAGGCTATAGCATAACGAGTAGATGCATCGGTCTTGCTAGTGGATAAGCAGCTGTATTTTCTTGCCTCTTGATCCACAAGAAACATTCTCGATTCCACAACCTCTTAAAGTCATTAATAAGTAACAAATTCAGACAAGTCATCATCCTGTGAACTAACCGCTCCTGAGACATATCTTGGCAATCAATTTCGATGACAATAAAGTGTATCCCAAGCAGAGGAATCCAGGCTATAAAACTTCCCTGAGACAAGCCTTGAAGAATACCAGAGTGCCTGCTACGAAAGACCCTGCATGGTGTCGAACTATGCAGCCCCATATCCATCACAATTTTCACTATTAATTAAAACAATTCTCCATATTGCTGTTTTATTCAATTAAATAGGATTCAAAAAGTAAATTACAAGATATAAATCATTAAAGAAATAAAGTATATGTATTTATACACAATCTTATTCAACTAATGAGGACTCACACATTTAAGTCACAAGCTGCAAATCATGCCTTTGCTGGCTGATAACTTTAGCGGTAAGATTCATAATTTTTTGCGTGATTGCGAGCGAGAAAATCAGAGGTTTTCATATCAATTTGAGGATCAGCAACTCTCCCTGGAACTCGTCCATCTTCATCACTTCGAAAAGTCCTTATTGTATGTGAAACGTCGTCGTCGCTATCCTCTACTAGTCCTCCTCTTCTTGACTTGAAGATGTTATGAAAGGCAACTGAGAAAAACGGAGATGAATTCTTGTTTTGCCTGTAGTTGCCGCCCATAGTGATAGAAAGATAACTTGATTTTGTTGCTTGTAATAATATAAATTGCACTTAGTTAGCTTTCTAATCAAGTGTTTTTTTGGGTTTGTTTTTTTTTTTTTTTTTGTCTTGATGAGTTGCTTGATATAAGAAACTGGACTTATATATACAAGGTCATAGGGCTAAGTCAGAGATTGATATATCGAAGTGGAGGGAATCATTATTCAACTAATATGAATTTGAATAGTCAATAAACATATAATCAATTAAATAAATAAATTAGAAAATGTCGGTACTGATAATAAATTAAAAATGACATGAAATGATTTGATGTAACAGTCAGAGTCATAGATTTATGGCTTGCATTTAATTTAAAAATTTCGCATCTGCATAAATTTGGCCCTATGACATCTAAACTTTGCAGGAACCCATCATGATTAAAATCCCATAAAGTTAGAGTCAAATTTATGTATTAAGCCTCTGAATTTGGTTAAAAGTTTAAGAAAAGTATACAAAAACTAATGGTTATGGAAATGCTTTGTATACGTAAATTATTCTGGTTCGAATGAAGTGCCTTATAAGCAAAACCAACTCGTAAGCAGTCTCTGCTGGCTGCAAACTTTTTCTAATTAATGATCGGATTCCTTAAATAATTAATACAACAACTAGGAATAGTCATTAGTCAATACCTGCATTTTTTATTTTTTCCCATTGTGCATAGCCACCTCTGACTGCAGAGGGGGAAGGTATGTATGGAGGGGTCAATTCTGTTTTCAAAAAGAAAAAATTCCTTTGACCATTGTAAGTTTCAAACCTGGTTTTTTTTTTATACACTTCCAAACCATCTTCGCTCCTTCCTTCTAAATACTAGCTTTGCCCCGTCTAAGGAAAGTTTGTGCCTTGAAGATTTTGTTAAAAATGGAGATTGAACTCAGAAACTATTAGAAGCTCTAATAGCCTAATAGGAGTTTGAAGCTAGATTCTCCAGTATTAATGGGAAATATTGGAACGTTAATGTGCATCATTTTAAATTAGATGTCGGCCTTTTGCAGGTCTTGTTTCAAGCAGTCTTTGTTGCTTAGTTTGATCCTTGAGGACAATGACATCTTAAAGGGGAGGTAATGTTATGACTGCACTAATGGAAGGAAGATTATTAATAGGATCAATGAATTGGAATTGGATGATAAGCTGTAACAATTAGTTAAGCTCTAATTGTTAACTAATTGTTGGAGAGTTACTAGTGTAATCAGGGCCTGTTCGGTAAAATTAGCTGTTAGCTATTTTGTGATGTTACATGTGTTAAGTTTTTATAAAACGCTACTTTAACGCTAAAAAAGCTAGTTCAAATAATATGTTACCGAATAATATAAAAAATAACGTTTAGCATTTTGACTGATCAAATGCTAAAAGTTACTTAAAAAAGTTATTTCCCATATACATATATAGAAGAGATGTATTTTTCCATTTAAGAGCATGAACACAACAGCAATTATTTCCCTACTTCTCTATTTTCTCTCTAGTTCTCTTCTATTTTCCCTCTCATTTTGAGTGAATATAAAAAATATTTATTTTAGTTAATATTTCACAAATATATTACACTTTATCAATGCAAAAAAGTGATATTAAATAAAATTGTGCATCACTTAAGTGATATAAAAATAAATTAAGTACAAAATGATATGAATTATAATACAAATGAAAATTAGTGATACAAACTTTTGAATTAATGATATGTGCTGTAGTAAAATTTTGTTTCTTAACAATGTTAAACTTAACCTACTGTTTTTGGCTCAGTGCAATGCAGACTGGATATGTGAGAAGAGCTTTTGTGTTTGATCTCCACTAAACACATTTGGAGGGAGAGGCAAAGAGTCTTAACTGTAACTAAGCCCCGAGCCGAATTAGGCGGTCCCTATAATAGGATCCAGATACCGGTGATTTATAAAAAAAAAATTAATTTTGACCAATATTGAAAGAGAAGTGATTATATATATCATGGTTAAATTAAGAAAGTAAAAGTAAAGTTGAGGGAGGCGAGAGTCAAATCACAAATAATTAAAGTAGAAATCCTAGATTAGTCAATACGTCAAAAAAAAAAATTCTGAGAAGGACAAGTGAAAAATCATGATCTTAGTAACCAACCACAGTTCACCATTGAGATTTTAGGCACTAATGATAAAAATTATGGGGTTCTTATTTGTCAAAGGGCAAAAAGAGACGACTTGTTGTGCAATTGAAATATTAGTGATGTGAAAAATGGCCCAACATTTGAGTAGAAAATGCTGTTAAAATGGAGAAATAATTCTAGGTGAGACGTCATGGATCGCTAAATTGTCATGAAATATTAATTTTATCTTTTAATAAAATTTTAAATTTTATTTTGCATATTATTATCGTTCTTAATTCATAATTGGCTAAATCCAGATAAGCTTAAATTCCGCAACTTCACTTTGTGAGTTTTAACCTCTTTCCTCATAATTCACATCTACTCTTTTGTTGATCTTTTTACCTATAGAACCAACTTGGTAATACATCTTGTTCTCTAATAATGCATAATATTTGAAAAAACCGTAGAGCAAGAGAAGTCATTTTGTTATTCAAATCAAATAAAAGATTAATAGCCAATTAAGATATTTATATCTTTATCAACATCATCTTTCCATCTTAAAGTAGAAAGATCTAAATCTTTATTGATCTTATTATTCCAGAAAATTTAAATAGATCTTTTCATTTATTAATCAATGAATTTTATTAATAACGATAGTAAGTTCTATATTTATTCTACAAATTAGGAACATGTCTCCCTTGTTAATATTTTTAATATTTAAGATTCTGATACAATTAATGAATTCATATTTCTTAAAGTAAATGGTACTCAAATATAACGATCAGTTTTCTATTTAGGGGTGAATATTTAGTCTGTTTGATTCAAACTGAACTAGATGGAACAA
Source organism: Jatropha curcas (assembly GCF_041381405.1). NCBI lineage: Eukaryota > Viridiplantae > Streptophyta > Magnoliopsida > Malpighiales > Euphorbiaceae > Jatropha > Jatropha curcas. The sequence continues at coordinate 26,549,113 of NC_143151.1, forward strand.
ATCGAACAAATTTCAGTTTTTTGAAATGAAAATCAAACCGAATCAAAAGATGTATTGAAACCAAATTGAATTGGTTCAATTTAGTTAGATTTTAGCTACTTTCAAATGGTTTGGTACTTCACGAAAACCAAACTGAACCGAGAAAAAAAAAACTTTTGTTATGCAAACTGAATCCGATCTATTTGTGTTAAAACTAAAACCAAATTGATTCGATTTAATTGGTTTAACCAAGGTTACCCAGTCCCATTCAATGTAAAGGAAATCCTTATAATAACATAGCAAAATTGAATCGAAATAAATGAAATACAAGAAATTTAAAAGGGAAGGACGCAGAGAAACATATAATCTATTAAAAGAATATTCCTATAAACATGATTTTTGTTGTGATTTTCAGACCCTCTATTTTTGAGGTTCAGTACGAGCTTTCATACTACATGGACTCTTGTTATGGGCTTCCATCTTTTGCATAGCTTGGTTTGTTCCTGTTTACCTTCTACTGGATATTTGAAAACATTTTGAAACTTGCTACTCAAACAGGCCATTTATCTTTTTTTTTTTTTTTTTTTTTTTTGATAAACAATTAAAAAATTAAGCTAATATTTTCCCTCTAAAATGATATAAAAAAACATATATTTCATTTAAAAAGCTTGATTACATAAATAATACTTTAAATTTGTTAGGATGCTTTTAACTTGACCCATAACTTAATTAATATTAATTTACTTGTAATATATTTTTAAATTATCTTATCCATTTATGTAATAATATAATTATTACTAAATAAATTAATTTAGTCTATATATATATATGTGTGTGGAAATGAGAAGGCGAATATTGGTGCCAGAAACGCCTTTCTAAGTTTTATACATCGATAAAATATTATTAAAAAATTTTATTTTATTGATTGAAAAATAAAAGTAATTTAATTTTGATTGATTATATTAATTTTCTATTTAAATTTAAATTCTATTGGATAAATAAGAAATTATTTTATTAGAAATTTTACATAAGGTATATAATTAAATATGGTAAGGATATGATATCCTTGAGGATTTTAATTTTTGTATCTAAATCTAAATTCTATAAGATAAACTAAAAAATTATATTATATTATGTATTACATATGGTAAGAATATAATATCCGTTATTATTATACCATATAAGGTACATATTAAATATGGTAAGAATATAATATGTTTAATTATTTTTTTTTAACTATAAATGTAATTTATTATTATCTATTAGGGAATATATTACTCCCTCCATTCCATTTTGTTTGTATGGTTTGACAAAACACGTATATTAGAATTTAGTCAACAAAATTTATTTCACCTATTTTTACTCTTATCTCATGAAGATATTAATAAAAGTCTTTCATTTAATGAAGGATCATAAAGATTATCATGAAAAAAATAACTTTTTACATATATAAATTTAAAACCTTACAAACATTTTGAAATATTAAAAAAAGGAATAACAAAGAAACAAAATACGACGGAAATAGTATAAAATTTATTGTTTGATGTAAAATAGAAAATAAAACTCGCTGGAAATAGTATATATAATATAAAATAAGATATAACATGTCAAAAGAATTTTCTTTGTCTAAAAAAAAAACAACCATAAAATTAACTATATGCTCATACACTTTAATTAGGAAATAGACTTGAATGGGTTTATAATTTTGATATTTTTTTAATTAAGAATTATTATAATAATAGGTCAATTAAAAATCCTATTATATTACCACTCTATATATATTTACATGGTCTCTGAGTTTGGTATTTCACATTGAAGACTTAATTTATTTATTTTACATTCTCCTTCCTAATTGTTGAAGTATTATTTAAAATTTTATTTTTATTATTTCGGTACACTACTCGATATGAAAGGTTTAATATAATTTGATGCCGATTGTGATTTTCATTGCGTAAGATACAAATCTTATATACACATGTCTATTTTGAAGTAAATTTATATTATTATGCGTCTACTATGTTACTCTTAATTTTTTATTTTAATTTTGAAGAAAATTTCAATATTGTAATTAGTCACCGACTATATTAGTTTGCAATTTATGTTCTAAAAAGTTATAAATTATTAATTACTAAGTACTTTTCATTTATTTATTTTGATTGGGTCATAGTGTGCTAATACAATTCAATGTCCTGTTTAATCTTAAATGTATTATTTTGCTTGAGTTATTATTATTTTTATTTTGCATATTGTTTCAATCATTAAGTTTTATTTTTTCATTCTATTTTGATTTTCTTACAATATTTATTCATTTTGTGTATATATATATTATAATATTTTACAGCAAAATATTAAATATGAAAAGCACCTAATTAACATATTTATTTTTTTACTCAATAACTCATTAATCATTTTTATTTTATTACAAAAAAAACCAATCAACTATATCTAGAAAAAAATAAAAAATGAGAAAGTATAACGAGTCTTAACATGCAATGCACGTTATTAATATTAGTAATAATAAAACATTATAAAAAATTTGATAACCAAAATTTTAAATATGGTGTCAAAGACTTCTTATTATTTCTTTAAACTCATGGCTGCCCTTTTTTCAAAACTGTATTGTTTTCCATACATTGAATTTCTGACCTTACAGTCTATCCAATTTTTTTTATGCGAAAAGAATCTAATTTCAGTGATTTTGTTTTATTTATTTTGACTAATTAAAATTTGATGATCACATTACTATGGGATTTTAACCCAAATCTATATACAAAAGAAAAAATTAACCCATATCTAATAAAAAAAAAAGCAAGAAATTATCTTGGTTAGAAAAAGTACAGCATCATGAATTTAGCAAATCTGAGACCAAATTATTAGTTAAAGATAGAGGAAATACGGAGAGAGAGAGAGAGAGAGAGGGAGAGAGAGAGAGGAGAAAGAAGTCCTTTTGTACATAGTAAAATCATGTCCCATGAGAGTTAGGCGTGTCTGAAAAACATGATTGGTATTTGGTGTGATTAATTTCTGGGTCATCAGGACATCAAGAGCCCTATATGTATTATGCTTCATAGCTAGAATCACTCCTACAATTGAGGGCTTTTGACAAAAATAATGTTGTTCAGAAAACTATTTCTCAATCTAATATCATTTTAAAATTATTTATCAATCTAATATTTGTCCTGAAATGGAGAGAGAGTGTTGCACTAAAACCATTAATTGAGTTGGTTGTTTCAGTGCAATAGAAAATGTAATTCGTACTGACAAACAGTCAGTAAAAAGTAGTTATATGAATAAACAATAATTTTTATTTTGTATTGAGACCACCAATCCAATTGATGGTTTCAATACAAAATGAAAATTTTAAGTTGTCAATTTACATTTTCACTAAAACACACAATTCATTTGGTGGTTTTAGTGCAACTATGAGATGTGATCATTAGTCAGCAAAAAGTACAGGGAGA